>NC_136682.1:498379-782465 GCF_903797595.1 Erithacus rubecula | reverse complement strand
CTGGAAGGGAGGACATTAAATCCCAGCCATTGTCACACCCCTGCCGTGGCAGGGTCACCTTCCACTGTCCAGGTGCTCCAAGCCCTGTCCACCTGGCTTTGGGCACTGCCAGGGATCCAGAGGCACCCACAGCTTCTCTGGGCACCTCCCTCAGGGAACAATTCCTGCCCTGTATCCCTTCCAACTCTGCCCTCTGGCCGTCTGGAGCCACTGTCCCTTGTCCTGGCACTCCAGGTCCTTGTAAATAGTTTCTCTCCATCTTTCCTGCAGCTCCTTCAGGCCACAGTTAAGTCAATCCAATTTTTCCTCCATGCTGAACAATCCCAATTCAAGCCTTTCCTCACAGCAGATATGCTCCATCCCTCTAAACAACTCAATGGCTTTGTCTCCAACAGGTCCATGTCCTTCCTGTGCTGTGGTGATGCTGGAGATTTCAAAATCCAAAACCAAATTTAAAAAAAAACCCAAAACAAACAAAAAACCACCACCAGCAGCAACAACAAAAAAGACCCACCAAAAACCCTGAGACAACACAAAACCCCACTAACCATTAAAGACACAGCTGGCCCAAGAGCTGAGTTCTGCCCTGCAGGTGCTAAAGGAGCGTTTTTTGGGTTTTGCAGAGTGCCAGCAGCAGCTGCCGCTGGCCCAAGACTAAACACCCAACCAACCAAAAACCCTGAGACAACAAAAAAACCCTCACTAACCATTAAAGACCAGCTGGCCCAAGAGCTGAGTTCTGTCATGCAGACGCTAAAGGAGCGTTTTTTGGGTTTTGCAGAGTGCCAGCAGCAGCTGCCGCTGGCCCAAGGCTGAGTTTTGCCCTGCAGGTGCTAAAGGAGCGTTTTTTGGGTTTTGCAGAGTGCCAGCAGCAGCTGCCGCTGGCCCAAGAGCTGAGTTCTGCCCTGCAGACGCTAAAGGAGCGTTTTTCGGGTTTTGCAGAGTGCCAGCAGCAGCTGCCGCTGGCCCAAGGGCTGAGTTTTGCCCTGCAGGTGCTAAAGGAGCGTTTTTTGGGTTTTGCAGAGTGCCAGCAGCAGCTGCCGCTGGCCCAAGGGCTGAGTTCTGCCCTGCAGGCGCTAAAGGAGTGTTTTTTGGGTTTTGCAGAGTGCCAGCAGCAGCTGCCGCTGGCGCGGAGCGCGGCGTCCTGGATCGTGGGCGGGCACGAGGCGCCGGAGGGAGCGTGGCCGGGCGTGGTGAGCCTGCAGGTGCTGCGGGGCGGCGTGCGCTTCACGCACCTGTGCGGGGGCGTGCTGCTGAGCCGCAGGGCCGTGCTCACCGCCGGCCACTGCGTGGACGGCCGCACGTATGTACGGGGCAGCGGGGCACCGCCGGGTACCGGGGTGAAACACCTGGGCACCATACCTGAACCCCCTGGGTGCCAGAGTGAAACACCTGGGTGCTAGGGTGAAACACCTGGGCACCATACCTGAACCCCCTGGGTGCCAGAGTGAAACACCTGGGTGCTAGGGTGAAACACCTGGGCACCATACCTGAACCCCCTGGGTGCCAGGGTGAAACACCTGGGCAGCGGGGTGAAACACCTTGGGTGCTGGGGTGAACCCCCTGGGCACCATACCTGAACCCCCTGGGTGCCAGGGTGAACCCCCTGGGCAACAGAGTGAAACCCCCTGGGCACCAGGGTGAACCCCCTGGGTGCCAGGGTGACCACTCTGGACACCAAGCTGACCCCCTGGGCACTAAGTTGACCCCTTGGGTACCATGGCCAAACCCCCTTGGCACCAGGCTGACCCCTCTGGGTACCAGGCTGACCCCTGGGCACCAGGCTGACCCCTCTGGGTACCAGGCTGACCCCTTGGGCACCAGGCTGACCCCTGGGTACCAGACTGACCCCTGGGTACCAGGCTGACCCTTGGGTACCAGGCTGACCCCTCTGGGTACCAGGCTGACCCCTGGGCACCAGGCTGACCCCTGAGTACCAGGCTGACCCCTGGGTACCAGACTGACCCCTGGGTACCAGACTGACCCCTTGGGCACCAGGCTGACCCCTGGGTACCAGACTGACCCCTGGGTACCAGACTGACCCCTTGGGCACCAGGCTGACCCCTGGGCACCAGATTGACCCCTGGGTACCAGACTGACCCTTGGGCACCAGACTGACCCCTGGGTACCAGACTGACCCTTGGGCACCATGACCAAACCCCTCTGGGTGCCAGGCTGACCCCTGGGCACCAGATTGACCCCTGGGTACCAGACTGACCCTTGGGCACCAGACTGACCCCTGGGTACCAGACTGACCCCTGGGCACCATGACCAAACCCCTCTGGGTACCAGGCTGACCCCTGGGTAACCAGGATGGACCCCTGGGTACCAGACTGACCCTTGGGCAACCGGACTGACCCAGTGGCACCATGACCAAAAACCCTCTGGGTAACAGGCTGACCCCTGGGTACCAGGTGACCCTTGGGCACCAGGACGACCCCTGGGCACCATGACCAAACCCCTCTGGGCACCAGGCTGAACCCTGGGGCACCAGGCTGACCCCCTGGGCACCATGACCAAACCCCTCTGGGTACCAGGCTGACCCTTGGCACCACAGCTGTGCTGAGCCTGGTGTTGGGCCCATGGCTGGGGAAGGAGCTGCTCGCTGTGGAACAGCAGCTGGAGCAGGAAAACCCTTTCCCATGCCAAATTTTCTGCTCTCTTCCCAGCTCATTCCCCCCAGATTAGTTTGGGTTGCTTTGTTTCACAGAACTTTGATTTTTCTGTTTGATAGAATTTTCTTAACCACTAAAACTCACCACAAAATGTTGTGGCATTTAGATTACAAATGCTCCAATGCATTAGTTTTAACACTTTTTCCTTTTTTTCTTGTTGATCAGAACCAGCAATTTGGCACTTAATTTTTTTTTTTTTTTTTGACAATGTGGTAACTCCTCAGAACAGACTTTTAACAGCACTTACAGCAACTCTGGAGCATTTCAGCCTTTACCACAGTTGCACAATCTGCATCAGTCAACATTGGCTGTGTTGATTCAACCATGACCTGGGGGAAAGTGAAAGAATGTAAAATCTGTGATGTTCAGAATTTTATCCTTTATCAGGACTTTGTTGCACCCGCTCCTTGTTTGCTTTTAACAAACATTTATTTGCAATATAAAGCCTCTTCAAACTATCAATTTAACTTTTACCTTAATTTTGGAGGTTAATTTGAATTTTATAGCTTATCCCAGGCCAAATTCAAAACTCAGTAAAGATTATTTTTTTCAACATACTTGACTAGAAATGACTCTGAATGACTTCACCCCTATTTCTAACTTTACAATTAAAAACCAGAAGTGGGAAGTTTGATCTTAGCAGATAGGTTGCAATTGATTACACAAAGGCAGGAAATCTGATTCTGCAAAAAAAACTTTCAGACTATGGAAAACCCTTTTTTTTTTACAAACAATATTCATAATAAGGGAGGATTTAAACAGAGTGGGTTTAATGATGTATTTCCCTTATCTAGGTCCATGTTGTTTGGGGTTTTTTAATTTTTTTTAAGTTCTTTGGTTTATACAACTTCTGTGATTAACATGAATCTGTTATCAATTATCACAGCAGGGATGGAATAATGGGGTGGGATGGGATATTGGGATATTGGGATGGGATATTGGGATATTGGGATGGGATATTGGGATGGGATATTTGGATGGGATATTGGGATATTGGGATGGGATATTGGGATGGGATATTGGGATATTGGGATGGGAATATTGGGATGGGATATTTGGATGGGATGGGATATTGGGATGGGATAATGGGATGAGATAATGGGATTGGATGGGATAATGGGATGGGATATTGGGATATGATGGGATATTGGGATGGGATGGGATATTGGGATGGGATATTGGGATGGGATAATGGGATGGGATATTGGGATGGGATAATGGGATGGGATATTGGGATGGGATGGGATAATGGGATGGGATATTGGGATAGGATGGGATATTGGGATGGGATGGGATAATGGGATGGGATATTGGGATGGGATATTGGGATGGGATAATGGGATGGGATGGGATAATGGGATGGGATATTGGGATAGGATGGGATATTGGGATGGGATGGGATAATGGGATGGGATATTGGGATGGGATAATGGGATGGGATGGGATAATGGGATGAGATAATGGGATGGGATATTGGGATGGGATGGGATGGGATAATGGGATGGGATATTGGGATGGGATGGGATAATGGGATGAGATAATGGGATGGGATAATGGGATGGGATGGGATATTGGCATGGGATAATGGGATGGGATAATGGGATAGGATAGAATAATGGGATTGGATGGAATAATGGGATTGGATGGGATGGGATGAGCTTTAAGGTGCCTCCAACCCAAGCCATTTTTAAATTCCACGATTCTATAAAACCAAAGATGAAACTGTTGTCCAACAGCTGCATTCTCTGGCAGGGACCCGTGCTCCTGGCGGGCCGTTCTGGGCGCGCACAACCTGCAGAAGCACGGCCCGTCCACAGCCAGGAGGAGGATCCGCAGGATCATCGTGCACTCGCACTTCCAGCGGGACACCTTGGAGAACGACGTGGCGCTGCTGGAGCTGCGCTCGGCCGTGCGCTCCGGCCTCGCCATCCAGCCCGTGTGCCTGCCCCCCGCCGCGCTGGCAACGCAGCTGGACAACAGCTCCGACTGCTACATCAGCGGCTGGGGCCGCACGGCCGAGAAGGGTACGGTACAGAGCCAACAGCGGCCGCTGTTATTGATGCTCCTCCCAGTCTCGAAACCTTTAACCTGGAGCTGCTTTTTAGGGTTGGGTGTTTTCCTGCAGCCCCGAGTCCAGGTACTTCTGAACCCTCAGCTACTCACTAGCGAAGAACAAAAGGCTTGAGATGGTGCTGCAAAGTTCCGAGGATAACTTTATTGTCCTTGAAGGTCTAATTATATCAGATAGCAGAACACTTTATATAGGTTTCCAGAGGATTGAGTTTCTAACCAATGAAAACTACAACTTACAAACTAACCAATTATCTTAAAACTCTAAGTGAGAAAAGAACCAATTAACTTGTGACTTTAAGAGCCAATAGAAACCCTAAGAGATAACGGGGTTTTCGGTAGGGGAGGGGGGTTACATTTAAAGGAATTTCTTTGTTTCATGGGATGGTGTAACATCTTCCACATTAACCCACATTGGGAACAGGCAGGGGCTGTGTCAAACCCGTGTCTAAACACGTCCAGGAACACACCTAGGCTGATGAAATGACTATTTCACCTTTGTAAATTCTGTCTCCATTGAAGGTAAAACCTCCTCTGTGCTGAAAGAAGCCCAAGTGAGGATCCTCCCTCCCAGCCTGTGCAACAGCTCCCAGGGCTACGCGGGGCTCCTGGACCACCGAGCTCTGTGCGCCGGCGCCTGGGCCGGGGGCACCGACACCTGCCAGGTGAGAGGCACCTGCGCCCACCCCCAGGCTCTGCAGCACCCTGGGGTGGGGCACCAGTACTGAAAGGATCAGGAACACTCACTGGGAAAGGTGGTAAAAGCAAAGGAAGCGTCCTGAAAGGGTGGGGTGGTGATTGCAGAGTGAAAATGTACACAGAGTTTGGAGCTGCTGGGAAGGTGACAGGAATGGGTGAATGAAGAATGTAACATCTTTAGGTGTCAGTGAATTATTGAAACATTGGACACTGTACCATGCAGTGTGTGAAGCACAGGTATGTCTCAGCTGTTCTTACACTGGAGAGCAGCACTGGACACAGATGAGGCTCAGGGATGTGGCATAGTTTCCATTTCAATTCTGAGCACTCACCACCTCTTGCTGGGAAAAGCCAGCTCTGGCAGAAGCTGCAGCACCAGCTGGGACACAGAGACATTGCTAATTAAACCCCATAATGCATCCTAAGTGCTTTGTCTGATCCACTTCCTGCTTCTCTCAGCAGTTTTCCCTGAGCAGGTGACACAGCCAAGACACAGGATGTGTGTTCTTGTGTCTCTTGGAGCTTCCAGAGCACCTGGATGAATTTCCCCAGTTAAGTGAGGAGTGAAGGTTTAGGTTTAGGCATGAAAAGGTGCAGAGAGAAAACAGAACCTGAATTAAAAGCTGCTGAAGCAGTGCAGGGTCCTGACCAGAATCAGCAGCAGTTTCTGTGGAAAGGCTGCTCAGGCAGGTTTGGAACCCCCATCCCTGGAGGTGGCACTCAGTGCTCTGGGCTGGTGACAAGGTGGGGATCAGCAGAGGTTGCATTTGATGGTCCTGGAGGGTTTTTCCAACCTCAGGGATGCTGATTCTGTGTCTTGCAGCAACACCAGATTTACCTTGAGTTGTCCACCTGCTCCTGCCCACACATCACTGTCATTGTCACTTGTGGCTGTTACAGGCCCAGGGGAAAATCTTAAGGATTTTTCCAGTCTAATTTCTCAAGCTCAGCTAAAGTTTTTTCCCAAGCTAGAAACCTTTCCCTAATGTAAACACGAGAGAAAGAATTATAACAAAAAAGAAACACCTTTTAAATCCGTGAAAAAAACCTAAACCAAAAAGCATTTCCTTCTCTAACCAATAAATTTAAGTTAGAGAATAAATTTGTATTTTGCTTTGCAC
This sequence comes from Erithacus rubecula, assembly GCF_903797595.1. NCBI lineage: Eukaryota > Metazoa > Chordata > Aves > Passeriformes > Muscicapidae > Erithacus > Erithacus rubecula. The sequence continues at coordinate 775,900 of NC_136682.1, read as the reverse complement.
AAAGTCTCTTTCTTCAATAAATTCCTTTGTCTTGCTGCATGCAAGAATCACATGACTCTTCCCTCCTACTGTAACCCCACACAGTAACAGTGACTTAAGCCAGCTGTTTAAAACAACTCTCCCCTTCAGCCTGACCATTTTGCTGACCTGCTGCTGCTCTCTGTGCTGTTCACTTGCAGGGTGACAGCGGGGGGCCCCTGGTGTGTTACCACCCTGACACTGACAAGTTTTTCCTGGTTGGCATCGCCAGTTTTGGCGTGGGCTGCGGCCGCCCCCGTTACCCCGGCATCTACGTGCGCCTGTCCCAGTACAGAGCATGGATAAAAGCCAAACTTCTGCTCATTAACCAGGCTCAGCAGCCCCTCAGCAGCACCCTCAGCATCCTCCTGCCTCTGGCACACACAGTGCTGCCACATGTTTTGTAGAGGGGAAACCATCGTGTGGTTCTGCCTGAAGAAAAATAAAAATTAAAAAAAAAAAAAAAAATCACTTCCCTCCTGACTCTCAATAAAACCAAGAGCCAAAGGATGAGCACGCATTTTTTAGGAGTTATGTTTGGCCATTGTGTTTTTTTTTTGTTTTCCTGCCTCTGATATCCCGCACTGACAGGAGAGGAAACAGTAACAGCCTGGGCACTAATAAGGAAATTGAAGACAGGAGTGTCAGCCTGGAAACACTTTCCGGGAGGTTCAGAGCACTCGGGGTCTGGGCGGGGCAGATGCTCCCTCTGCCGGGAAAAACCAGCAGAGCACAACAAGGTCTTCATTAACCATTTCATTAACCAAACCTTAACTGGGGCTCAGCTTATTGACACTAAGGAGGTAAAAAAACCCTGCAGGAAGGTAAAATCTGCACTTATCATTTTTTGTACAAGTACCATTTCCTCCACTAAAATTGACTTTTATTTAGTCCTGGCTGTCATATGACTCAATCCACACAGGAATTCACCACCAGTGCAGCTCTAACTTCATTACAAATAATTAGGGACCATCAGAATTATAATATTTTAGCGACTTTATTTACCAAGATCAAAATTTGCAACCATTAATTGTTTCAACAAATATTTACAATTCATGGAAAGCACGGACTGTTTGGAACCAACATCAGCTGCTGTATCTCTTACCCTCAGGAATGAGATTTTACTCTTTAAAATCAAGATTTGAAAGTAAATCCAAACTAAGAACTTCATAATCAGTGCTTAAAGAACAAACCCCTGTTACTGTTTAATATTCCCATGATGAAAACCCAACTGTTCTTTCCAACACATGATTTTAAGAGTATAAAAAGTGACTCCTGGTGTGTCTGGCAGGACAGGTGCTTCCCTTGCTGGATACAAGAATTGGCCACCAGGTTTTTACAGCCTTAACACTTGATAGTTTTTATTATTGTTCCATATTAAAAAAGAAAAATAAAAAAGAGAGAACACTGAGGATGAGCCAGCACAGAGTTCCCAGAGCAGTTCAGAGCTGCAGGTCAAACCTGCTGAGGGAAGGTCCAGCTCTCTGAGGTTCCAGGCTGCTCCATCTGCCTGAAATCCCACCAGAGGAACAGCAAACACCCACACCTCTCCAGGAGCAGCTCCCTCAGGTCAGGACTGTCCCAACCTTATTTCTGATGTGCCACAAAACTTTTTATTTTTGATGTGGTGATGAGCAGGAGTCTCACTGCAGCCTGGCCTAAAGGAAACACACCGGGACTTGTGCCCACAACAACTTGGCAACTTCAGGGAAAAAAAAAACCTAAAAAATCCTTTCCTAGCCCACTAACCAGGAGATTGTGGAATGCAGATTGCTCATGGCAAAGAGCTCTGCCTGCTACAAGCCCAGTAGTTTGAAAGGAATCCAAAGCACTGAGTGACCATGGGGAAGTTACAGAGGGAGTTCCCAGCCAGGCTGAGATTCCCAATGACAGCCCTGGAACAGGATCAGCCCCAGCCCTGGAAATGGTTTATGGCTCATGCAAGAAGCACTGGAGTCACCTGCAGCACCTGCCCAGACCATGCCCTGGCCACCAGGAACATGCTCTGGCCACCAGGGACATGGCCTGGCCACCAGGGACACGGCCTGGCCACCAGGGACATTGTCTGGCCACCAGGATCATGCCCTGGCCACCACGGACATGGCCTGGCCACCAGGGACATTGTCTGGCCACCAGGGACACGGCCTGGCCACCAGGGACATTGTCTGGCCACCAGGATCATGCCCTGGCCACCAGGGACACAGCCTGGCCACCAGGGACACAGCCTGGCCACCAGAAACATGGCCTGGCCACCAGGGACACGGCCTGGCCACCAGGGACATGTCCTGGCCACCAGGGACACAGCCTGGCCACCAGGGACATGCTCTGGCCACCAGAAACATGGCCTGGCCACCAGGGACATGCTCTGGCCACCAGGGACACGGCCTGGCCACCACGGACATGGCCTGGCCACCAGGATCATTGTCTGGCCACCAGGGACATGCTCTGGCCACCAGGATCACAGCCTGGCCACCAGGGACATGCCCTGGCCACCAGGGACACAGCCTGGCCACCAGGATCATTGTCTGGCCACCAGGATCATGCTCTGGCCACCAGGATCATGGCCTGGCCACCAGGATCATTCTCTGGCCACCAGGATCATGCTCTGGCCACCAGGGACATGCCCTGGCCACCAGGATCATGCCCTGGCCACCAGGATCATGCTCTGGCCACCAGGGACACAGCCTGGCCACCAGGATCATTGTCTGGCCACCAGGGACACAGCCTGGCCACCAGGGACATGCCCTGGCCACCAGGATCATGGTATGGCCACCAGGGACACGGCCTGGCCACCAGGATCATGCTCTGGCCACCAGGATCATGCCCTGGCCACCAGGATCATTGTCTGGCCACCAGGATCATGGCCTGGCCACCAGGATCACGGCCTGGCCACCAGGATCATGCTCTGGCCACCAGGGACACGGCCTGGCCACCAGGGACACGGCCTGGCCACCAGGATCATGCTCTGGCCACCAGGATCATGCTCTGGCCACCAGGGACATGCCCTGGCCACCAGGATCATGCTCTGGCCACCAGGATCATGCCCTGGCCACCAGGATCATGCCCTGGCCACCAGGATCATTGTCTGGCCACCAGGATCACAGCCTGGCCACCAGGATCATGCTCTGGCCACCAGGGACACGGCCTGGCTACCAGGATCATGCTCTGGCCACCAGGGACATGCCCTGGCCACCAGGATCATGCCCTGGCCACCAGGATCATTGTCTGGCCACCAGGATCACAGCCTGGCCACCAGGATCATGCCCTGGCCACCAGGATCATGCCCTGGCCACCAGGATCATGCTCTGGCCACCAGGATCATGCCCTGGCCACCAGGATCATGCCCTGGCCACCAGGATCATGCTCTGGCCACCAGGGACACAGCCTGGCCACCAGGATCATGCTCTGGCCACCAGGATCATGCCCTGGCCACCAGGGACATGCTCTGGCCACCAGGATCATGCTCTGGCCACCCGGGACATGCCCTGGCCACCAGGGACACAGCCTGGCCACCAGGATCATGCTCTGGCCACCAGGATCACAGCCTGGCCACCAGGATCATTGTCTGGCCACCAGGATCATGCTCTGGCCACCAGGATCATGCCCTGGCCACCAGGATCATGCCCTGGCCACCAGGATCATGCTCTGGCCACCAGGGACATGCCCTGGCCACCAGGGACACGGTCTGGCCACCAGGGACACGGTCTGGCCACCAGGGACACGGCCTGGCCACCAGGATCATGCTCTGGCCACCAGGATCATGCTCTGGCCACCATCCCCACAGCCAGACAGCTCTGGGGGTCTCCAAGCATGGAGACTCCCCAGGTAAAGGAGTCCTGATCATTTCAAACTTTTGATTTTCACCTGAACCAAATTAAAATTGTACAAACTGGACTCTGACACAATGGGATCTAATGTGCAGATATTGTCAACTCATTTCATTTCTTTTTTTTCTTTTTTTTTCTTTTTTTCCCCCCCCAATTCTCTTCAGGATCCATTTTTTTCTGCAAGTTGCCTACAGACATACAAAATTAATTCAAGTATCTCCTACAGCAAAGAGGATCTCATTTGACTTTGTACTATCCATAAAAATATATCCTTGAAAATCTGGTTCACAAAATATTTCATTTGGTTACTAAAATGAAAGATATAAACTGTCAAAATACGTATAGAAACTCAATTTCAGCTTTTGTAAAGATCACAATTTAGCTACAAAATATACCAACCATCTCCCTGTTTGCAATATAGAATTTGCTTACAAAGACACCCTTACTTTGCAAAATAGCTCCTACCTTACAAAATTAGGCTGGAAATTGTAATTTTTTACTCCCAGCAATAAACCAGAGATTAGAACCTCCAAACCCTTTGGTATAGATCTTCCATTTTTTATTAGATCATTTTATTTCTATTTGGTTTCATGTTTCCAAAGCCCAGGAGAATCCCTGGCCAGGACAAGCACTGAGTGGTTAATTGTAGATCTAATCAGCACATAATTTAATTTTCAATAATTGATGTTTCTCGTGCCCAGAACTAAGAACAAATTGCAAAAGTAAAATCTATTTTGGAATTTTAACCTCAGAATTTCTTCAGAACTTTTGTCACCAGTCCTTGTGCTTTAAAATCTTGGATGTGTTGAATTTTTTTAAGAAAATCAACACAAGTTTCCCTGCCTCAGACATTTCCAGGATCAAACCTCTTGCTGCCTTCTGCAGATCCTTCCCCAAACTGATAAACACAGCAAACATGGAAAAAAAAAAAAAATCTCAATTTTTTCAATTGTCATCTGAGAAAGAGTAAAAACATAATTTATACCTCGAGCAAAGTATCAGCTTTTTTTATCATCTGCACCTGTAAATACCAATTTACAGGTTAAAATAAAAATATTTACAGACAAATAACTGAAGGAAAAAGGTTTGAAAAAGAGTAAGAAATCAAAACATACACTGGTTATAAAGGTTACTAATAATGGCAGCTATGGCAAGGATTCTGTTTCATCCATGGGTTTTTTTTTTGGTAACCAAATTTCACTTCTTTTATCAGAGATATTCAGTGGAATTTTCAAAGAAACTCTCATCACCTGCCCTGCCACGTGTGTCTGTCCTTCCACTGTAGCTGCAATCTTGAATTTCTCAGTTTCCAGTTGTGCCAGCAGGAATTTTGGTGAGGTTTTCTTGTTTTCTGTTTGTACTTTGTCACCAACATGTTGTAAAGAAAATCTATAGAGTCTTTGAGCTGTGAAATCTAGGTAGAAAAGTTTCATTTTTTTGACCTTTCATCTAGTTTAAAAAATTCAGTATAAAAAAAAAAAAAAAATTCTCCTCTTGATATTTCACCAGTCCCCAAAGGTTTTTACCTTCTCTTCTTACACACTTTTATGACAGTAAAGATCTTTCAAAGTTTTTAGCTCTTCAATTAGAGTTTTGTTCTGATTTTCCAGGACTGCCACTCGATTTTCCAAACATTTCACATATTCCTTCTTCTTCCTACGACACTCCCTGGCAGCTTCTCTGCAACAGAGCACAATTCTTGATTTTAGTGAGATCCATTTTCTGAACATCACAATTCTGACCAATATATGAGATGCAGTGAGCAACAAACCCAAGCCAAAACTGCCTGAAGAAAGCAGAGAATTCTACAGGATCTGGTAACACCCATGGCAGAAAATCTGCAGGGGAAAGCCAGGTTTGGTTTCTTCACACTGTGAGACTTGAGGGAGAAAGTTTGGGTGACAATTTCCCATGTCTGGGTGACAATTTCCCACGTCTGGGTCACAATTTCCCATGTCTGGGTCCCAATTTTCCATGTTTGGGTCACAATTGCCCATGCCTGGGTGACAATTTCCCATGTCTGGGTGACAATTTCCCATGCCTGGGTGACAATTTCCCATGTCTGGGTGACAATTTCCCATGTCTGGGTCACAATTTTCCATGTTTGGGTCACAATTGCCCATGCCTGGGTGACAATTGCCCATGCCTGGGTGACAATTTCCCATGTCTGGGTCACAATTTCCCATGCCTGGGTGACAATTTCCCACGTCTGGGTGACAATTTCCCATGTCTGGGTGACAATTTTCCATGTTTGGGTCACAATTTCCCATGTCTGGGTGACGATTGCCCATGTTTGGGTGACAATTTCCCACGTCTGGGTCACAATTTTCCATGTTTGGGTGACAATTTCCCATGTCTGGGTGACAATTTTCCACGTCTGGGTGACAATTTCCCATGCCTGGGTCACAATTTTCCATGTTTGGGTCACAATTTCCCATGTCTGGGTGACAATTCCCCACGCCTGGGTGACAATTTTCCATGTCTGGGTCACAATTTTCCACATTTGGGTCACAATCTCCCATGTCTGGGTGACAATCTCCCATGTCTGGGTGACAATTGCCCATGCCTGGGTGACAATTTCCCATGTCTGGGTGACAATTTCCCATGTCTGGGTCACAGTTTTCCACGTTTGGGTCACAATTTCCCATGTCTGGGTGACAATTTCCCATGTCTGGGTCACAATTTTCCATGTTTGGGTCACAATTTCCTATGTCTGGGTGACAATTTCCCATGTCTGGGTCACAATTTCCCACGCCTGGGTGACAATTTCCCATGTCTGGGTGACAATTTTCCATGTTTGGGTGACAATTTCTCATGTCTGGGTCACAATTTCCCATGCCTGGGTGACAATTTCCCATGTCTGGGTCACAATTTCCCATGTCTGGGTGACAATTTCCCATGTCTGGGTCACAATTTCCCACGTCTGGGTCACAATTTCCCATGCCTGGGTGACAATTTCCCATGTCTGGGTCACAATTTCCCATGCCTGGGTGACAATTTCCCATGTCTGGGTCACAATTTTCCACGTTTGGGTCACAATCTCCCATGTCTGGGTGACAATTTCCCATGTCTGGGTGACAATTTTGTACATTTGGGTCACAATTTGTCACAGCTCCCTGACAGGAGGAGCAGCTGGCTGGGGTCAGGCTCTGCTCCAGGGAACAGGAGGAGAGGGAACAGCCTCAGGCTGTGCCAGGGCAGGCTCAGGTTGGACACCAGGAGCAATTTCTCCATGGGAAGGGTGGTCAGGCACTGGAAGTGCCCAGGGAGGTTTGGAGTGCCCATCCCTGGAGGTGGCACTCAGTGCTTTGGTGCAGATCTGTCCCAGATTTTTCTGGAAGTCTTTTCCAAGCTCAGTGACTGATGTCAGCACCCCCAGGTGTTCTCACCTGTTCTTCATCAGCCTGATCTCCCTTTTCAGCTGGGGATCATCTGTCTTGCTGCTCTGGGAGGTCAGGGTGACAGGGGAGGTCATCACCACGGTCTGGGGCAGGGAGGAGCTGCTGGCCGTGCCGCGGATCTGGTAGGTCTGCATGTCCCCAGAGGCAGCTGGGGACACAGAGAGTGTCACATGAGCAGTGGCACTGGGCTGGCAGGGCTGTCCCCACACCCCAGTTACTCACTCTGCACCACCACCTGGTTGCTGGGCACCAGGATCTGCTGCCCATCCGAGGTCTGGGCGTACTGCAGGATGGTGCCGGGCTGGGAGGCGCCGGCCACGCTCAGGGTCTGCAGCCCCTGCACCCCCTCTGCCCCTGGCAGCTGCAGCCCGTTGGCAGCAATGGCAACTGTCAGGGAAGCACAGGACACAGGCAAAATAAATCACAGCAGCATCCCATAATGGCCTGGGGGGGTCATGGGGTCCCAGGCAGTGCAGCTCTGCTGTGGCAGGGACACCTTCCCCTGTGCCAGGTGCTCCAAGCCCTGCCAGGGTCTCACCCCCACAGGAGGGGGAGGAGTACCCAAACACCAACTGGGAACAGCAAAGGAACAAATCCTAATTTTCTGTACCTCTCTGATACTACAGGAGCCTTTTAGTGTGGCCTATGATTAATAGATATATACATCTATCATTGATATATATGTGTGTGTCTTCACTGACATGTTGGCTTAAATCCAAACAACTGTGTGCTCCATAAGCAACACTGTTAAATGTCTTAATGTGCAAAAAATTAAAATTACAAAGCACTGGGTCTGTAGATACCAATACTAACTTTATTGACTACTAGATAATAACCAACTTCTGTCCTTCATCTTACTCAAATATTTAAGGAAATCTGTATTTTGAGGCAAGTTGAAGAAAATCTGTGAGGATATTTTGGGTAACTTACTGTACTGTCCAGTGCTTGTCTGGTAGATGGGTGTGGGGACAGACATGGAGGTGACAGTGGAGACCCCAGGACTTTCCTCATCTCCTTTTCTATCCCGTGTGTCTTCAGAAGAAAGATCTTTCAAAATTTTTCTGTGGAAAAAAAAAAAAGAATCTGACATTTGACTGCGCTCCTGACCTCAGTAAAATGATACAACTGAGTAAAAATCACAGCTGGTGAACATTTTGCCCTGTACAAAATCCTGCTGAGGCCAATCTCCAGTTAGTGGAGTCAAAGTTTCCTCACAGCCACGATGGCTCAGGATGTTCAGTGCATGAACAGATTCACTGAGTGTTTCAAGGGAAAGGAAACAACCTGGAGGGCAGCAGAACACTACAAACCAGGGGGAGAGGTTTGTTCTGTTTGTGGTTTTGGTTGCAGATAAAAACACCAAGTGTGTCACACCTGTAGGATGGACGACGAGCCAAGATGCCTCGAGCCTTCTGTGAGGAGCCAATGCTGTCTGAGGAGTCCTGAGAATCCTCACTCTCAGACAGGGAAGATACCTGCAGAAAAAGGGATCAGGAACAGCAGCTCAAGCACAGGAAGCACCTGGAATCTTTGATGTAGAAGAGGAGCAGTGGGGTTTGTTGGTGAGAATGGAAAAAAGGCCATGAAAATCATATTTAAGGCAGCAGCATATCAGGGAGTAAAAATGCAAAGTACTAGCTCCAACTTTCTTTATTCCACTGTGTGCTCACCCAGTTCAAAATGTTATTTTGTCTCTGATGCTCCTTATTAGTGAACAAAACATTCATTTGTTCTTATCCATGTAACAGAGTGCAGAGGAATGCACAGAGCTCTGGGAAAAGCCTCTCACTGAACTGCAGACACAGAGCAGCCTGTGATCAGCAGGGAAAAAAAACCTGCTCATCTTCTACCTTTTTTTTTTTTTTTTCCCCAACAAGGCCACAATGTTCATAAATTACAGAAAAGGAATGAATCCAGCTAGTGGAGAGTGTGCAAGCAGGGGGAAGGAGAAGGAAAGAGGCTCAAGAGCAGCAAGCAGCAGGCACTGCAGATGTCTGAGTGCTTCCTCTCCCTGCTCTGATGCTTTTGGCAGCACTGACAGCTGGAAATCCCTGCCAGGCACCTTCTCATGGTATCACTTCAGTGAGGAGTGTGGGACAAGCTGCTGGTTTTAGGGCAGCTCCTCCCTCCCCTGGCTGTCACTGGAACTCCAGGTCCCCAAGGGCTCTGGGTGGAGCAGGAACAGACTCACTGAACTCCCTGGGCACCTCCTGGAAGGGACTGTCACAAAAATCACATGGCAGTGAGTGAGAGACAAACAGAGACCTGGGCACCACCAGCATGGGGGCACCCAGCAGTACCAAACACTCATTTTAACCCACTCCTGAGTTATTCTGTAATTCCCCTTGCCCTCCTTTGGGTGCCAGCCCCCCCCTGACTGCCAAGCACAAGCACAGAGCTGTGGATTGGGTGTTTTAATAAAAGGGGGGACACATCAAATGGCTCATTTGGGATTTAGAGCCCCAGTGAGGGACCCCTCAGGGCTGTCCTGGATTGCTCAGTCCCCCCCAGCTGGGAAAAGCCTCTGCACATCTCACACCTTCCCACCCAGAGAGCAGCAGCTGAGGGGGCTGAAGCCTTTCTGGAGTTACCTGCACAGTTTGCACCTGAGGGGAGTGGATCACAGAGGAGGACTGAGCTGTCTGAATCACCCCCTGCACCTGGACTTGCTCTCCAGGCAGCTGAACCACTGTGAGGGGAGCAGAACCTCTGAGAGACATCTACAACAGACCAAAAACCATCAGTGAAACCTTGGTGCCACACCTGCAGGAAAACCCACATCAGCAGCTTATTTTAATTCTAATTAAGTCACCAAAGTACCTTGAAAGATGCACATTTTTTTTAGATATTATTTGCATATGAAAAAGGCTGAAACAGTTCATTACTTCCTTTGGTTGGAGAAAAATCAAATGTGCCATTGTGTCACCCAATCAAATATGTGATATTATGTAACATGTTAAAAACATGAAAATCCTAAAGGGTTTGTAGTTTTGATGTTGAACTTGCATGAGTCTTTGCACTTTAATTCACAAAACAAAAGTAATTCAAGTTGTACATGCAGACTGTAAGTAAATAACCACCTTCATCATTACTTTTATTAATCTGAAATACATGAGAAGATGAAGGGATCATTAAAATACACACAGCTGAATTTCCACTCAATGCTACTTTTGTATCATAACTCACAATATTAAGGGACAATCAGAACTTTATGTAAAAACAGATCAGGAAAAAACAAACCCCAGCACATCTGCTGATATTCTCTCCTCTCCTATATTTAAATTTTCCATCAAAATCCCAATTGCCTCCACAGGATAAACAGTGGATGAGCTGCAAAAATTTTGGTTTTTTTCCCAGGAAAAGCCTCCTGGAAGGATTCACTCAAAGGATTCAGGTTAAAGCTCTGACAGGGATGTTACCTTAGAGGAAGAATCTCAAATATTCCAAGTTGCTGTGGTTTATTAGATTAAATATGTTCATGTTGGGCTAAAACCCAAGTGTTTCCATGGTGCTGAGTACCCAGGATTGCTGCTACTACAAAAAGAGCTGGAAATGCTTTTTATAAGGAAAAAAAAAAGAAACCAAACCCCCATTTTATTTCCTGAGCAGCTCCTGTGGTTGAATAACCCCAAATCCGGGCTGCACCTCTGCACTGTACAAACACAAAAAATTACCTTTTTAACACTTTCAAAATTAATTTTATGTCACCCAGCAACAAACAACCACATTTTCCTTATCCTCTTCCTGCTTTTTCTTCTCAGAGTGGATGTACAGTGTGTGGCACACAAGCCTGAAATGTTTGCTGAGATCCAGCCCAGGCTTTACCTGTTGAGCAATATGAGAGAGCTGAGCTGCCTGCAGGGTTGTACCTTGTACAGCTGAGGGTTGGGAAGGAACAGAGCTGCTGCTGCCACCCTTGTGCACCTCTTCCATCATCAGCTAGGAGAAAACCAGTGAGATCCAGTTAGCCATGCATCTGGACAGCCCAGTGCCACCAGTGCCTTCTGGTTCTGCTCTCTCTGGGACAGGTTCAAGGAGTTCTTTGCCCCCCCATGATGAAGGCACAGCCTGGATTTTTTTGGATTTTTTTTGGATTTTTAGCACTCCCCATCAACAGCTTGAGTCCTGCTGTGCCTCCTCAAGGGGACAGTGGGGTGGGACAGGGGGGACCTTGTCCTGCTGCTCCCTGGGGGTTTGGGAACAGCAGCAGTGCCAGGTTTGGGCTGTGCTGGGAGGGACAGAATCACAGAATCATGGACTGGTCTGGGTTGGGAGGGACTTTAAACCCCCCCAGTGTCACCCCAGCCATGGTAGGGACACCTTTCACTGTCCCAGTTTGCTCCCAGTTTGGCCCTGGACACTTCCAGGGGCAGCCACAGCTGCTCTGGGAACTGTGCCAGGGTCTCTCCATCCTATTATAATCCCATTAATATCCAATTCCTAATATCCCATCCAACCATGCTCTCAGTTTGAAGAAAATCAAGATTCCTTATACTAAAGAATATCTTTCTGTAAGTAAGATAATTTCCAAAAATATTTTAGCCAAGCTACCAGCCAAACCTATTTTAAACTATCTGAAGGTGTATAAACACAAACCAGGGACTCAAATCAAAGTGAACAGAGTTTTGAATTTTAAGAGTCACTCTGTCTTGATGTAATGCAGTCAGCAACACTTGTCTCATGTCTAAGATTTTATATTTAACTGTTCAGTGTCTTGCCAGCATCCCCCCTGGGATTCTGGGGGATTCAGGGATGCACAAATGCAGGTTTCAGCTGGGGGGAGTGGGTGGACCAGCCTGGAGCATTAAAAGCTGATGGGTGAGTGTTAAACATTTTGTCACAGAAGGTTTGAAAGTGTTGAAAGGACAGTTGCTATGAGACTGGAAATTACATTTCTTTCTGTGGAAATGTGAGTCATTGATTTTTCCCTGCTGAGCTGAAGCAGAGCACGCAGCCCCATGAACACTCCTGGGGGAAGAGTCAACCCAGAGCAGGGTCCTGCTGCTGCTCTGAGGGTTCCTCCCCAAAAATGTCACTAAAACAGGGGCAAAACCGGTGCCTGGGTGACACAAGAGATGAGGAGTGATGGAGCAGCTCTGCTGTGAGAATTGGGATTGCTCAGCCTGGAAAAGAGAAGTTCAGGGTAACCTAATTGTGCCTGTGAAGGAGCTGTGAAGATCATTTCCAAGGGGCTGGAGAGACAAGAAAAGGGGCAGGGCTGCCAGAGGATTTGGGGATTTTGGGATGGAATTCCTCCCTGTGAGGTGCTGAGAGCCTGGCACAGGTGCCCAGAGCAGCTGTGGGTGCCCCTGGAAATGCCCAAGGCCAGGCTGGGCAGTGGAAGGGTGGGATGAGATGTTCTTTAAATCTCTCCCAGCCAAAACAAATCCATGGCTCTGTGTCCTTTCAGCACAAACCAAACCTTGCCCAGCCACTGCTGCACATTGCCACCATCCTGGTGGCTGCAAACATCAAACATTCAAGATCAGGAGCAGAATTCATGACAAACCTGCAGTGCACACAACTTTTACCTGTCCTCAAACACAGTTTTAGGTTTTATACAGGAAAAGTGACATTTTGCAGCCTGCAAAGTGTCCCAGGGCCCCTCAAACCGAAATCCAGGCAGCAGCAAAAAAATGACAATAAATTTCCAGTGCTACAGAAACCTACATTTATTTCTGTAGTGCTAAACCACAGCCTGCCCTCCCTGCTCTCTGCTTTTTACTGTCCCATGAAAGACTCAGATCAGGCTGCAAGAAACAGTGAAACCAATAAAACCCCCCCAAATAAACACCCCAGAGGGTTTGGCTGACAAGTTCTGCTTAAAGGAATAAAAGATAAAGAATTTCCCATTAAAAATATGAGTTTTGAGTTGAATTCATCTCTGCTTGCTCTGGATTATTTAATTATTCACCCAACATCAACCAATAAAATGATTTAGCACAAGGATTGCAACAAGATGGAAATTCATCCTGCACCTCACAGCCTCTGGGGATGTGAGTGTCACACAAGACTTTGATTTTATTTAGCTGGAAAAGGAATTTCCCCTGGAATGGCTGCCTGGGAGGCAGAGACTGTGAAAAGAGAAGTTCTAAGAAAAAACCTCAAGCTCTGACAAGAAGCACCAAAAAGGAGAAAACACCTGAGCACAGCCACCCCCAGGTAAAACTGCTCTGACAGCTGAAATCAATTTATTCAGCTGAAAGCAGCTGCTCTCTTTGGGGTGAAGAAGAATTTTATTGTCACAGAGAGGAGCAAAACCCAAGGATTTGTTGTCCAAATCTGTAAAAAAACCCACTTTTTTTATAACCAGACAGGTAAGGGTGATGATTTTCACAGAAATCCAAAATTTCCATGCAGCTCCATCTCAAAAGTTATTTAACTGAAAGGATTTTGCAACAGCAGCTCATGAAATTTTGCTTTAAGGACTCCTAAAATTCTGAGCATCCTCTCCCTCCAGCCAAGAAAACTCATCCTTCTCCAAACCTGAGCATGAAAATTTTCCTTTGAAACACAAACAGGAATGTCACAGTTCATGGGGACACGTTTTATTTCTCAAATTCACCCTTCAAATACCACGGGGCTCATTTGTGCCCCACACAAACCCACCAGAAATACAGTAATTAAAAAATAAACTCATTCCCACAACTTCCACCAATTCCCTAATTCTGTAAATTCCCCCAAATGTTACAGAGAGCACCAGAGGAAGAAACCAAGTTCTGTTTTGCCCTTGATGTTTCATCAGTGAAATATTGTAAGAGCCAATTGATTAATTTTTTTATAACATCAGAAACCGAGGAATATTTGACACAATTTTATTGTCAAATTCTGCCATTTACAAATTGCACAAAGGGATTTCAAACCATTTTCTTAAATCACACTTGAGTAATCTGAGGGAATTTGGAGTCCTCAGAATCAGCTGCTTTCAGCAGTAAAAATATTCTTTACCTAATTTTGCCATTAAGGCACTTGAGGAAAATTTGCTCAGATAGGAAATTGATGGAATTTTATTTTTTTATCCCCCAGAAATGAGTAAAGGGCAGCAGAGTGAAAGTCAAGGTGCTGTCACTGCTCCAGATTCCATCAAATAACCACCAAAGTTTTATGGAATAACTCCAGGAGTTTCCTCAGGATTTCTCCCATTCCCCCCCTAACCAGGAACATCCCGACAGAACCTTCAGAAATGAACGCTGCAGCCTAAAAATGCCAATATTTTATCCTCATCAGGGATCTGAGAGAAAAACAGCCCAGAGATCATTTATATCTCATTTATAGAATTTATATCTCATTTATATAATTTATATCTCATTTATATAATTGATATCCCGTTTATATCCCGCTGCCCTGAGTGCACCCGATCCTCGCTGAGCACTGGAAGCCAAAGCTCAGACACGGGACTGGGTAAAAATTAAAAAGGGCCAGGAAGGACGCCCAGTATCGGCGGTTCAGTCACGATAAAGCCGAGCGTGTCACGAGCAGGGCTCGGATCGGAGCCTTTCCCTCACTGAGGGGATGCGGCACCCGGGGCGCCCCCAATAAACCTTTTACTAAACCGGGACCCCCCAGGTCTCCTTTCCCCTCAGCCCGGGCCGGGGCAGCGCCTCAGGCCCGGCCGCGCCGCCAACCCCGCGCGGTTCCCGCAGCGAGGCCGCGGCCTGCGCGCGTCCCCTCACGGCCCGCGGGGGGGAACGGGCGGGACGGGGCGGCCTCCGCAGCCCGCGCTTACCTCAGAGCCCCGCGGGGCCGCGCCTGGGGAGCGCCGCAGCCGCCGCCCGGTGCCGGCGCCGCTGCCGGCCCGGTTCCGCCTCAGGGCGGGCCGCGACCATAGAGAGGAGCCCCCGCCATAGAGCCCCAGCGGCGCGGAGCGCGCGGGCGCCGGGCTAGAGCGGCCCCGCCCGGCCGCACCATAGAGAGGGGGCGGCGGAGCGCGGCCACAGCGGCCCCTGGCGGCGGGAGGGCAGCGGAGCGGCGGGCGGGACCGCGATCGCCGCCGGGATAATCACGATATTGGCGGTATTGGCGACATTGCCGGTATCGCCGGTATCGCCTGTATTGGCGATATTGCCGGTATTGCCGGTATCGCCGGTATTGGCGGTATTGCAGGGGAACAGCGCGGGGAAAGCGCAGTGCGGCCGGGACCGATCCCTCAGTTCAGGAAGCTGCAGGTAACGGGGTTCGGCCGCTCGGGGATGACCCCACAGCCGGTTTTAGGATCACGATGAGTTTTTGGGATCCAGTCTCTGACCCCCCTTCATGGCACAGCTCCTCAGCCATCACCGGCGATCACAGGGAATTCAGAGTTCCCTGCAAAGCACGAACTGCAGCGCTTCGAGGAACGGCGACCTTGCTCTGGATTTTCAGAGGATCCCGGAATTCCTGAGGTTGAAAAATCCACCAAAAACCGAGTCCAGGCTTGTCCTCCGAGCGGCACATCCAGGAATTCCCTGCAGCGCTCAGGGATGGGCGCTCCGAACCTCGGGGCGGCTCCGTGCGCGATAATTTCCCTTCTCACGGGGAAATTCCTGTGATCTGCCAGCCCCGATAAGATCCCAAATTCCCCTTTTCTCCAGCTGAGCCCCTTTCTCATCTCCCTCGGGAATTTTCCATCTCCTTCTCCTGCTGTTCCATCCCTTCCTTAGCCCAACTCCCTGCTCTGATCCCCAAAATCCCAAATTCCCCAAGCTGCAGGTACAGGTCACTGCCCAGCCCAGCTCCTTCACACCCCCAGAGCTCCAAAACTTCTGGAAAATATAAAATACTTACAAAGTTCTCCCTCTTCCCAGGATGAATTTTAACCCACATTTTCTTCCTTAAAAATAAAATTCCTTCATGGAAACAGTGCTGGAAGGACTAAACAAGCAACCAGGCATCAATATTTATTAACACAAGACAAAGGAAACACAATCAATGCGTTAATGAGACACTGTCCAGCCAGGTGTTAAATTTAAAAATGTAACTAATCTAACTTTAAATAAATAAAACCTTTATACATAATTACAGAATGCCGGAGTCTGGATTGGACAATGGGAAAGAGGTTGACAGAAATAAAAGCACAAAAAAAAAAAAAGCATCTAGGGCTAAAATTGATCTGGTTTTTATCACCTTATTTTAGGACAGTTAGTAGGACACAGCTGAATTGATTTAAACCAGAAATGAAGTGCAAATTCTAACAAAACAGGACAGAAGTGTCCTGTCCCCACCTCAGAGAAGGTTCAGAAACAGTGAGACACACACACAATGCTTTAGTCCAGTGGGAAGAATTCCCAATTTTTCAGTTTCACTGCAGGGGTAAGAGAAGGGAGCAGAGCCCTGAGCAGCTGCTGTCACACCAGGGCAGAGATTTCTTTGGGAAATGCCCCAGCCCTGCCCTCCTGGAATGAAGAATCTGCTTTGTTCCCCCCCAAAAAATATGGAAAGATCATCCCCAGCTCCAGAGGAAGGAGTGGAATGAATTGTGGAAATGTGGCAGAGCTGAGGGTGGAATTTGGGGATTGCTCCATCCTTCCTCCTCTCCAGCCAAAAGTGAGCCAAAAACAAGGACAAAGCACTCAGGGAATTCCAAGTGAGTGTTCCTGGAATGTTCTCTCCATCCCATGGGCAGGATGGAATGTGCTGCAAGATTTGGAGCACACAGGATAAAACCTCAAACTACAGGAAGCTATCAGTACCTATCCAAACCAAAACAATAAGGAAAAAAAAAATATCAATCCAGTCACGTTGAAAAATGCCATTTTAGGAATTCCATCTGGCACATTTGATGGGATTCACACACACGTTGTTTTATTTGTGAAAAATCACAAGTAAAAATAAAAGACAATCCTGGGATTGGACTTAAAATCTACTTCAGTGGACAAAAAAAAAATGTTTGTTGAAATAATTAATGTAAAGCTTTGAGTAAAGAAAAAGGTTCAAGACCACCAGTTTTCCCTGGAAAGGTCACAGTGGAGTGAAGCTGCTTGGCCAGGCCTGGGCTGGGCAGAAACACAAAAATGGTGACAAAGAACATGGAATAACAGGAATTTTCTGGCTGAAAGGGGAGAACAACCTTTGTGCACTTTACACCCAAAATAAGCTGCAGGACCAACTGTTTTAGTCACAGCCACTGTCCCCACTTGGTGTTCAATTTGTTAAAACTAAATATAATCAAGATTTTTTTGTGCATATTCTGATACTGTGGAAAACACAGACATGGTTCCAAAATGTGCCCCTGAAACCCAAAGTGTTTGCAAAAAACCTTAAAGTCCAGACCTGCCACAAAACTTCCAGTTCCTATTCCCCCACCAAATATTTTTCAAAAAAATATCATTTGAAACTTCTTATCTGAGTTTTTAAAGCTGCTTTTCTCAGTGAGGAACCACCAGGATGGACACAGCTGGGCTTTGCTTGTGGATCCTGCCACAGGATCTTCCAAGTCCACACCATAAACCTTTTAAAAACTGCCCTAAAAAAACTTTGTGTGAGGTAATCTGGAACATTTGAAAAGTTTATTTACACTGTATACCACATCTGACTCAAAAAAAAACCCTGTTGCAGGATCTGGTAGCAGCTCCCAAGGCTTCCAAAAATCATCTATTAGCACCCAGAGAAAATGTAATAGTTGTTAAAAGATGAAGAATTTAAAAAAAAATAATAAAATTCTGAGTCAAAGCTCAACCACCAGCTCTTCCCCCAGCAGGAAAATTTTGGACCTGCTGCTGCTTTAAGGATTCTCTTTCTTCCCATTCCCTAAAGTTGGAGCTGACACAGGATGTGGAAAGCTGGCATAGCAATTTTCTCTATTTTGTGAAAAATTTTGTGTTTGCCACAATTCCTGTGGCAAAAAAAAAAAAAAGAAAAAATTTGTGTCTGACTTAAACCTGGAATTCTGTTCTTTCAGGGAATGCTTTGAGGAGATTTTTGTTTCACCTGTGTCAATTCCAAGCTCAGGAATGTTTTTCCTTTCCACACCTGGTGCTCAGGATGAGGCAGAAGTTGTCCCTCAGTTCCTTTTCTACCCCATCCCATGCTGAATTCAGCCTCTTGGAGAAAAGATGGGCCTTAAAAACCAAAGGGTTCTACACACTCCTGGCCAGAATAAAAACACAAATGAAATCAGAAACCTGGGGAAGGTGGGAGCATCTCACATTGTGTCTAAGTCAATGCCAGGATGCTGAGGACCACAAAAGTCACCTGTCCTTAAAAGTCCTTAAAAGCATCAACCTTCAGCTGTCCTCACTAAGCCAAGTTAATTTTCTATCTAAGTGAATTATGTATAATAATATTTACATATTTAAAATATAGGCAAATTTCTTTTTTTTTTTTTTTTTCTTCTTTAAATTCCAGAAATCTCTATATGAATAAGCAACTCTGATTCTGTAAGTTATTGATTTGGTCATGGCACAATTGTCAAGAAGTTGTGTGAAAGGAGGTCATGGAGTAGGGAACTGCAGAACTCTGATGACCCTTTTCTTAATAGTTTATTATCTTAACTAAATAAACCCTCCCCTTATAGAATCCTAACCCGGGATTAGATAAAAATACAAATATGTACAAGGGGTGAAAAAGTAACACTACTGTCAAGGCCTTTGGGGGGGTTTGTAGCTCACACACTTTCCCACTTTGCAGTTCTCTAAAGCTCATGGTTCAGTAAACTGTTCCAAACGTTTGCTGCTGCTTCCCACACCCCCTGAAACCCCCAGCACGGGAGGGAGGCAATGTGGCAGCAACTTCAAACTTGAGATCAAGTATTAATAATTTTCACCAGCTTGATTTTTCCTAAGCATTCCTCCTCCCTCCTGCTGCCATCACATGTTGTAGGCAACGTAGATGGGGTCGAGCTGATCTGCCAGGAAACTGTCGCGCAGGTGCATGCGCTGCTTCTCGCCCCGCGAGTTGATGGGGATGACCCCAGGGTCCACCACCACCACCACCCCCACTATCAGGTAATGCTCCTCCAGCACCACGTTGGTGACCAGAGGAACCAGATCCAGAGCTTCCTGCTCACAGCCACACAGCTCCACCACCACCACCAGAAGGTTGGTCCAAGTGAACACGGCGCTGCAAAGGGAAGAACAAAACAAAATCAAATCCGGTTGGTGACACGTAGATGTAAAAGGTTTCAGTTGTTTATACTTAGGTGGAGGTTCTTGTGGCTATTACAGGCCCAGGGAGAATGTTAAAAGAGTTTTTCAGTCTGGCTTTCTCAGGCTCAGCTAGGATTTTTCTACTGTAAACATAATAGAATTATAACAAAAGATAAACACCTGCTGGATCCATGGGAAAGCTGGGACATGAGGTGTCTCCTCTGACCAATGAACTGTTTGTATTTTATTTTTCATGAACTGTCTTATTTAAAGGCATAAAAAACAAACTGTTCTTTCTGTTTTCTCTTTCCCCATGCAAGAGAGTGCCCTGTTACTGTGTCCTTTCACCACTCCATAACCCCCTATACAATAACAGGCTGCCACCTGCTTTGGGCTGCATTTCCAACCTAACTGTGACATGACTTGGTCCTGATGTGACAACAATCAGATCTATCTCCTGTATGAGACAGGAACCAACGCTGCTATCACCAACCCAGGAACAGCTCTTTACACCCCAGAGAGGGAAATCATCATTTCTGTGTTGAACTCAGTGAGAAAACCCTGAGCCTGTTCTCATCCGATGAAAAATCAGACGCACGACTTGCTGACGGCAACACAAAAAAACCTAAATTTCTCTTTTTTTTTTTTTTCCAGATAAAACCCTGCATCTCCCCTGTTTATTTATCAGCCAAACCCTGCACTGGCTGCCTGGAGGGCCAGTTCCAGCTGGGCCAGGCTGCTGCAGGCAGGGCAGTTTTACCATTCAGCGATGCTGCGGTGGGTGCGGGACACCGAGGTCTCGATGTCGATGGGGTGGTAGCGCAGCCCCCGCAGCTCCAGGGTCTCATCCAGGGCTCCCACCACGTACAGGGCATCGTGGCGCTCTGGGGAGAGACACAGCTGCCATCAGGGGCCTTGGAAAAACACAGCTAAAGAATCCCTGGATGGTTTGTATTGCAAGGGATCTTAAAGATTAGGCAGTGTCACCCCTGCCGTGGCAGGGTCACCTTCCACTGTCTCAGGTGCTCCAAGCCCTGTCCAGCCTGGCTTTGGGCACTGCCAGGGATCCAGAGGCACCCACAGCTTCTCTGGGCACCTCCCTCACAGGGAACAATTCCTGCCCTGTATCCCCTCTAGCCCTGCCCTCTGGCAGTTTGAAGCCACTCTCCCTTGTCCTGGCACTCCAGGCCCTTGTAAATAGTTTCTCTCCATCTTTGCTGCAGCTGCTTCAGGCACTGGAAGGCCACAGTTCAGTCATCCCAAAGCTTTTTTCCTCCAGGCTGAACAATCTCAGTTCTCCTCATAGCCTTGAGATTCCCATGTCCAGTCTGCCCAGCCCTGCCAGCTGTGCCTGTGCCTCTGCCAGCTGTGCCCCTGCTGTGTGCCCCTGTCCCTGCCAGCTGTGCTCAGGTGCAGCCATTGGTTAAACCATGAGATCCCCATGTCCAGTCTGCCCAGACCCCTTCCAGCTGTGCCCAGGCCCCTGCCAGCTGTGCCTGTGCCTCTGACAGCTGTGTTCAAGCATAACCCTTGATTAAACCACGACATTCCCATGGGAATATCCAGTCTGCCCAAGTCTCTGTCCTGTGCCCATGCCCCTGCCATGTGCCTGTGTCCCTTCCAGCTGTGCCCAGTCCCTGTCCCTACCCATCCCCAGCCCCAGCCCCTGTTCCTGCCCATTTCCCTTCCAGCCCTGCCCATCCCCATCCCCTGTCCCTCCTAGCCTAGCCCCGTGCCAGCCCCACCTCTGCTGGCCGTGGTCAGCTCTGTTCTCCCATCCCCTGTCCCATCCCCTGTCTCTCCTATCCCCTGTCCCATCCCCTGTCCCTCCCATCCCCCGTCCCTCCTATCCCCTGTCCCTCCCATCCCCTGTCCCATCCCATTCCCATCCCCTGTCCCTCCCAGCCCATCCCCTGTCCCTCCCATCCCCTGTCCCAGCCCATCCCCATCCCCTGTCCCTCCCATCCCCTGTCCCAGCCCATCCCCATCCCCTGTCCCATCCCATCCCCTGTCCCTGTCCATCCCCTGTCCCATCCCCACCTCCGCTGGCAGCAACTCTGTTCTCCCATACCCTGTCCCATCCCATCCCCATCCCCTCCCCATCCCCTGTCCCATCCTATTCCCATCCTCTGTCCCTCCCCTGTCCCATCCCCTGTCCCATCCCCATCCCCATCCCCATCCCCATCCCCATCCCCATCCCCTGTCCCTCCTAGCCTAGCCCCGTGCCAGCCCCACCTCTGCTGGCCGTGGTCAGCTCTGTTCTCTCATCCCCTGTCCCATCCCCTGTCCCTCCCATCCCCTGTCCCTCCCATCCCGTCCCATCCCATTCCCATCCCCTGTCCCTCCCATCCCATCCCCTGTCCCATCCCATTCCCATCTCCTGTCCCTCCCAGCCCATCCCCTGTCCCTCCCATCCCCTGTCCATCCCCTGTCCCATCCCCACCTCCGCTGGCAGCAACTCTGTTCTCCCATACCCTGTCCCATCCCATCCCCATCCCCTGTCCCATCCTATTCCCATCCTCTGTCCCTCCCCTGTCCCATCCCCTGTCCCATCCCCTCCCCATCCCCTGTCCCATCCCCATCCCCTCCCCTTCCCCATCCCCTCCCCCTCCCCATCCCCATCCCCTCCCCATCCCCTGTCCCTCCCCTCCCCTCCCGGCCCATCCCACCCCCGCTGGCCGCGGTCAGCTCCGTTCTCCTGACGAATCCCAGGTATCCGGTGCGTGCCCAGAGTGTCTGTGCCGCGTCCCCGAAGCTCAGGCGGGTGTTGAAGTGATCGGCCTGCAGGCTCTCGCTGTCGTAGATGGTGTAGTAGCCGCTGGCTGTGTGCGGGCTGTTCACCCAGATCTGTGCAGGGAGGGCAGAGCTCTCACCCTGCTGCCTGCAGTGCCGGGGGCAAACAGACCCTAACGAGGCTTTATCTGGCATTTCTGGGATCAAAACATTCACCTCCAGCTTCCAGATACCCTGCAGAGTCCTGGAAATGCAGCTTGAGATTGACTCTTGTACTATTTGAGGATTCATTGAGTAAATTGTGGATTTTTAACCTCCAACTCCCAAAGACTGCAGAGTCCTGGAAATGCAGCTTGAGATTGACTCTTGTACTATGTGAGGATTCATTGAGTAAATAGTGGATTTTAACCTCAAACTCCCAAACACTGCAGAGTCCTGGAAATGCAGCTTGAGATTGACTCTTGCACTAATTGTGAGGATTCACTGAGTAAATATTGGATTTTTAACCTCCAACTTCCAAACACTGCAGAGTCCTGGAAATGCAGCTTGAGATTGACTCTTGTACTATGTGAGGATTCATTGAGTAAATAGTGGATTTTTAACCTCAAATTTCCAAACACTCTGCAGAATCCTGGAAATGCAGCTTGAGATTGACTCTTGTACTATTTGAGGATTCATTGAGTAAATAGTGGATTTTTAACCTCCAGCTTCCAAATACCCTGCAGAATCTTAAAAATCTACTAAAAAATCTACTAAAGATCCACTCTTCCAGTAATTGTAAGGATTCATTGAGTAAATAGTGAATTTTTAACCTCAGGCTTCCAAACACTCTGCAGAATCTTAAAAATCTACTAAAAAAATCTACTTTTGCAGTAACTGTGAGGATTCACTGAGTAAATAGTGAATATTTAACCTCCAACTTCCAAACACTCTGCAGAGTCCTGGAAATGCAGCTTGAGGTCGACTCTTGCACTAATTGTGAGGATTCATTGAGTAAATAGTGGATTTTTAACCTCCAGCTTCCAAATACCCTGCAGAATCTGAAAAATCTACTAAAAAATCTACTAAAGATCTACTCCTGCAGTAACTGTGAGGATTCACTGAGTATATAGTGGATTTTTAACCTCAAGCTTTCAAATACTCTGCAGAATCTGAAAAATCTACTAAAAAAATCTACTGAAGATCCACTCTTGCAGTAACTGTGAGGATTCACTGAGTAAATAGTGAACTTTAAACCTCAAACTTCCAAATACCCTGCAGAATCTTAAAAATCTACTAAAAAATCTATTTTAAAAATCTACTAAAAAATCTACTAAAAAAATCTACTAAAGATCCACTCTTCCAGTAATTGTGAGGATTCACTGAGTAAATAGTGGATTTTTAACCTCCAACTTCCAAATACCCTGCAGAATCTTTAAAATCTACTAAAAATCTATTAAAAAAATCTACTAAAAATATACTAAAAAAAATCTATTAAAAAAAATCTGCTAAAGATCCACTCTTCCAGTAATTGTGAGGATTCTCTTAGTAAATAGTGGATTTTTAACCTCAAACTTTCAAAAACCCTGCAGAATCTTGGAAATGCATCTTGAGATCTCCTCCTGCAGAAACTGTGAGGATTCACTGAGTAAACAGATATTTTTAACATATCAAGTCCAAAATTGGATAATAACCCATCAACACAGATCAATATAATGGTGTGGAATCAAGATAATGTCAATTATACTATTTTGGAGCTAATTTGCAAGATTTAGGGTGGAACAAGCTTCTTTTCAAGTGGGTTTTCTTTGAACTTGACAGTAAAATAATACCTAAATTCTAAATACTCCAGCAATAATTCATTTTACAGAGGTCTGTATCACAGCTCCAAACTGTTCCCCAGCAGGAAAATGTCCCCAAGGAGCAAAACCTGACCTTACCTCCCCAAGGTGAGAATCTCCCAGAGGACCTTTTGTCTCTGGATTGACAATGACCACTTTGACTCCAGGCAGAATCTAAAGAGCACAAGAAGAAAATGTGCAACCCCTTGTTGGATTATTTTCAGCATAATAAAACACCCAGGTTCAATCAGGGCAGGGATATCACAAACAGGGATAAAACAACAAGGTAAAATCAGGGTATGGAATCACAGGTAAAATATTCTGGGCATATACATGTTGCTAAACCTTGATTTTGAAGAATTCACCTGAAAAAATCTCTTTCTGTTAAGATGTGAGGGAGTAAGAGCAACAGTAAATCCCAAATTCAGGCTGATTTTAAGAATATCAGACCCCACATTTCTGATATGGTTCATTTACTGCAAAATGGAATAATTTTCCTAACAGTTCCAGCAAAACACACTCCTAAATCAAAGGGAAATTAAACCAAAGTGACCTTGCAGAGGGGCAGGAGTGTGACAGGACAAGGGAAGAGGGGACACATGGAATTACCTTCCCAGACTCAGAGAGCAGCAGGCTCTGAGGAGCTCCTCGTTCCACCAGACGGACCCTGGATGGGAAAAAAAAAATATTTTCAGGGAAAAAAAAAAAGAGCTGAAGTGTCTGGAGTGGTGTGAAAACTCAGCACCACCACAGGGTTTGATAGAGTTAATAAATTGGTTTGAGTGAATTTACAGTACCTGTCATGTCTCAAGGATTTCAGGTCTACATACACCGTGGTGGGATCGGGCCCCGACGTTCCCTGAGGAGTTTAAATATTTGAAATAATCATGGATGTCTTTAGAGCAGCTGGAATAATTTCTGCCTGAGCTCAGAAATATTTCTAGGGGTTTCTTGCAGCAAAATTCTTGCTGATATTCCCCCCAGCTAAGAGAAAACCTTCATAAAGCAGGTGACTTTCTGGAACACCTGTATGGAAAGCAGCTTTGGGGAGGTGACTTTCAGTCAACAGGTGACTTTCTGGAACACCTGTATGGAAAGCAGCTTTAGGAGGTGGGGGAGACACCCCAAACCTTCCCACTATATGAAAACAAACAGCTCAGATTCATGTTTTGAGCATCTGTGACACAATTGGGCTGAAAAGCTGCTGAAACCTGGCGCCAGCTGTTCTGTGAGACGTGCACAGATGGGGAGTGTGGAACAAAGCCTGGCATCTCAAAAAAAAAAACCAGCTCACCTGTAAGCAGATGGCCACGTTGACCCGTGAGCCAAAGGTGGTGCTGACAGCTCTGGGGGAGAGGCCAATGTCCTTGAAGAGTTTGGAGAAGGAGTGAGTGAGGGAGACCCGTGGCCGCTCCTCGGCCACCACCACGCAGGTCCTCACACAGGACAGGTTAATGCCTCGAGCCTGCAACACACCAAAGGGGGGTCCAGGATATTCCAGCCAGGAGGGGGCTCAGGGGATTTAGTACAGTGCTGAAAACCCCCTTTTTTTCTGATTTTATTGGGTTATGAATTGTGTCTGAGCAGAGCCTGGAAATGCAGTCAGAGCAGGACAGGGACTGACAGTGCTGCCTCCTCTGCCCCAGCTCTCAGCAGAGCTGACACCTCTGAGTCACCCAAGTCATCCACTAGGGTTGCACTAACACTGCAACAACACTGGGACCATTTTTATTTCCATTTTATTTATTTCAGAATGCTGTGAGCAGCAGCAGGCTCTGCTCACATGCAGAGCTCTGTGCCTCCCCAGAGAACAGAGCCTTGACCTCCCAGAGCCACAGCTCCAGGAAATCCCAGGGAAAAGCCACCTCAGGCATGGCATGGAGCTGTTTTTTTCCCTTCTCCCATCTGCAAGGAGAACACAGCTCCATGGAGCAGCTCTCCTGGCATGTGCTTTCCATCATGTGCAGCCTGAGCCTCCACTGCAGGCTGTTACATA
The DNA here is from genome assembly GCF_903797595.1 of Erithacus rubecula. Taxonomy (NCBI): domain Eukaryota; kingdom Metazoa; phylum Chordata; class Aves; order Passeriformes; family Muscicapidae; genus Erithacus; species Erithacus rubecula. Next base: position 750,043 of record NC_136682.1, on the reverse strand, counting down.
AGGAATTGCTGCAGAGCAGAGCTGGGATCCTCCCTGCTCAGGGACATTCCCTGACAGGTGCTCCCTGCTCTGCCCAACCCTCTCCTCCTCTCCTGGGGCTGCAGCTTTTGCAGATTTGCTTTTGCAGCATCTCTGGCTTGGAGATTTGTGCAGTGGGAAAATCACTGTATCACTTTGCTTTACTACCAGAGTTTCCTTAATTTATCTAACATAACACTCAGGAAATGTTTCTTACCTTTAACATTTCAACTTGGTTTCCAAGTCCCTTTGTACACAGTTCCATGACTGAATAGGAACAGAAAGTGTCCCTTATTTTATACTGGCTGACAGTAGATAACCAGAGAAAAAGATTGGATTCCAGCTCCATAGGAGGAATTAAAATTGACTGATGTCCAGAATACACACTGTGAAAAACATTAAAGGAGAAAACATTTTAGTGAAGCTTGTAATTATCTTTAAATTAATATTTACTGTATTTGCACATCACATTCCTGCCAGTCCAAAGGCAGGTTGTGGGACTGCACCTGAGACAAACCAGAGCAGCAACATTTTAAAAATTCAACTTACTGTACAAGAATAACAATTTATCCACACACAAAAACACACACTGACAGTGAAGGAAGAGAACTGGCCCAACCCCACACAGAACAAAACCTCCCTTATTGTAACATGTAATCAAGGAAGAAAGGGAAGAGAAATTATTCTAAAGCCAGGAAGATTTGGCAGCACAAACACACAGAGTCAGGATGGGACAACATCTTGTTAATCTGCAGCAAAAGGCAACACATTGTCAACTCAAAGACAAATTTCCCCTCATTGTAAATTAAAATCATTCAGTAATTACACCCAGAGGATCCATTTCCAACCAGCCAAGAGTTCATCACCCCCCTCCCCCCCAAAATTGCTACCTGCAAAGGCACCAGAGCACAAATCCCAGCCCGCAGTAGGGGTCCAGACAAATGGCAATCTGCCGGGAGGAGTAGAGCTCACACTGCAGCTTGATGGCCCTGCAGAGGCCACTGACAGCAGCATGGGACATCTGCAACACAGGGAGGGGACACTGCTGCAGCCAGGACAGCCAAGGAGCTCTGGGGACAGCTGGGCTGAAGGCACAGCTGGGCTTTGGTTCCTCACAGCAGAGAGTGCAGAGCCCTGAGCCCAACAGGGGCAGCTGCAGTTTAACCTGAAGTGGTTTTGGAGTTCCACCTCAATGTGAGGGAGAACCTGAAGCTCTTTTAAAAGTTTCACCTCAAGGTGAGGAAGAACCTGAAGCTCTTTTTGGAGTTTCACCTCAATGTGATGAAGAACCTGAAGCTATTTTTGGAGTTCCACCTGAATGTGAGGGAGAACCTGAAGCTCTTTTTGAAGTTTCACATCAACGTGAGGAAGAACCTGAAGTGTTTTTGGAGTTCCACCTCAATGTGATGAAGAACCTGAAGCTGTTTTTGGAGTTTCACCTCAAGGTGAGGAAGAACTTTACACAGAGATTGGGGGATGTCCAGAGCTCCCTTCCAGCCCTGCCCATTCTCTGATTCCAACTCCAAACACACAGCAGCACTAACAACAGCCTAAAGCTTTCCTTTCTAATTTTTCTCCTCCTTTTTCTGACTGCATCCCTATTCTGCTCTTGGTGAGCAGAGCTCAGAGCTCTGCTGCTCTCTCCAGTGGGAGGCAGCAGCAGAATTCCTGATCCCACTGTAGAAACCTCTCCTCCTCCATGGCAGAACTAACCCAGAACTGAAGCCCACAGCTTTGTTAGAAGAAAATCAGGGTCTTTGTTTAAGCTACAAGTTGGAGGTGGAGATCAAGGGGAGGTGACTCAGAGGGTCAGGAAAAGACAAGATACAAATCCACATCCCATAACCCCTTACTATACCTTTACTCCTGTGAGCATGCCTGTTGTAGAAACACTAAAATCTAGATAAGCCAACATTTCAGGTGTGGGTGGCTTGTAGATCTGGGCCAGTCGCTTCCTGGGCAAGTCATCTGTGCAGGAGAGAAATAAAATGGTTAATTTGGGTTTCTCTACTGGTGTTTGAAAGGAGAATACAACTTTCCAAACACCAGAGATGGGATAGAAAGCTTTCTGTTAATTCTCTTTCCAGAAGAGACAGGCTATGCCAAAACTCCCACATGGAAAATTATTTCTTCTCAGGAAAAGGGAGAAAACACCAACTTGCCCTTGTCTTTAGCAGGTTAAAGTTGTCTCCAGCAGTCCCTGAGGTCACTGCAATCATTTCCCATACACAGCTCAATACAGAGGAGTTCCCAGTGAACAAGGGCACAGCTGGGATCACTTTTGTACATATTCAAACACATTTTCAGGAGCCACTCAGTGAAATGGGGGACAGCCCCTCTGGAAGTCACCAGGGATCTCACCTGTGTCAATGATGGTTGGCCAGGTTTTCACATCCACAGCCCCAGCTGCCTCTCTGGACTTGAGCAGCCTCATCAAGGTCTGGGTTGTGAGGATGCAGGCAGCTTTGCTGACCTGCAAACAGAAACTCACTGAAACAGCACTGTCTGTGCAAGAATTGATCTTCAGAGACTTTTTCATCATCTGCAGCAAACCTGAATTCCTTTCTCTGGCTTTGCACTCTGCCTGCCCTTCACTAAACCCCCAGAGAAGGTGTCACAGCAACATCCAGCTTTCTGCCCCATGCTGTCTGCTGGTTACTGGGCTTGGGAAGTGATTTAACTGCAGGATTTGGACTTCCCCAGCAACAAGGAGCATCCAGGTGAAATTCTGGGTGCCAGCATCATGTTGGTGTTCTCAGCAAGCACCTGCACTCTGTCTGTGAGGAGGTGGATCTCTCTGGCATTCTATGAATGACAACAGTGTCCCTCAGCTCCCAGATGTGCCTCCATCCCTCTCACACAGACAGCTGGGCCACCTCTGGAGCCTGAGGCTGGAGCAGGGCTCAGTGTGACACAGTGACACCCCTGCAGCCCCCAGCCACAGTCCCTGTGCCAATGACACCCCTGCAGCCCCCAATCACAGTCCCTGTGACACAGTGACACCCCTGCAGCCCCCAGTCACAGTCCCTGTGCCAGTGACACCCCTGCAGCCCCCAATCACAGTCCCTGTGACACAGTGACACCCCTGTAGCCCCCAGTCACAGTCCCTGTGACACAGTGACACCCCTGCAGCCCCCAATCACAGTCCCTGTGCCAGTGTCACCCCTGCAGCCCCCAATCACAGTCCCTGTGCCTGTGTCACCCCTGCAGCCCCCAATCACAGTTCCTGTGACACAGTGACACCCCTGCAGCCCCCAGCCACAGTCCCTGTGACATAGTGACACCCCTGCAGGCTGCCCCCCTGCACTCACCTCCACAATCATCCTCACTGTGGGCAGGGTGGCCACCAGGCTCTGGGCGTGGGGCGGGCGCACGGTGACAGGGACACAGCCCGAGTACAGGCAGCCATAGAAGGCTGTGATCAGCTCAATGCCTGCAGGACACCACAGGGGGACACTGGGCAGGGCACCCTGGGCACAGCAGAGCCCTGCTGCCCCTCCCCTGGGATAAAGAAACACTCCCACTGCAACATCAGCAGCATGAGGAAGATGAGGAGAATTGGGATAGGGGATGGGGAAAGGAAAGGAAGCACAGAGGAAAGCAGGAAAAGAACATCCTGAGTGCCAGCTGACTCCAAAGTCAGGCAGGACACACCAGTGAGCACCTCTCCCTAGCACTGAGTGCCCCTCCTGCATTTCCAGATCCCACAGAAAGCCCAGGCTGTGTTTCCCCAGTGGGAGTCACTCACCAGGAGGATAAAGAAGCACCACATTGTCCCCTGCATTGAGATGGCCTTTGTCACACAGCACTGATGCAATCCTCTCAGCCTTTTTGTGCAGCTGCAGGCAGGTGGCTGTGCACACAGTGGTTCCCTTGAAAGGAGGCAAAAATGCTCAAAACAGGGGCTGGCACAGCACAAAGTGGCTGCTGTGGAATGAACCCAAGCTGCTGGCTAGCAGGAGCTACAGCTACCAGTTATCTCTACCTAAAGGCTGCTGGCCACTCATCCACTACAGAGATGGAGTTAGATCTGCTCTAGAAAGTTCTACCTTCCAGGGAGTCAGTTCAGCTCTTCTTGCACCAGAACCTTGCCAGAATATACTCAACACCATTGATAGGGGTGGTGGCACCAAGGGACACACCATTAACTGCTACAGGAACCAGTGGGACCTACAAACATGCTCAGTTTTAAAATGAAGTGTCAAACCATGAGAATCATGTGCTGAAGGGACCTAGAGGGCCAAAGACTCAAGTTTTAAGTCATAAATCTTTGGGCAAAATCTGATACAGAGGCTAAGGAGAGGCACTGCAGAGGGCAGAAGATTTTGAAGAGTTTCTCACTGGCACTGCATAACACATGGACCTTAAAACCCACCAAGTCAGCACTGAGTTACCTTGGCATTCAATAAAAGGAAGAGTGGGTGGTCAGGAGTGGCTTGAGCTCTCCACTGCAACACTTCTGTCAGGAACTGGTGCTGGAACAGACAGGCAGAAATTCAGCACCAGCTTCTCCTTCAGTGCTTCCCACTCTGCACCCAGGAGAGGAAACTCCTTCCCATTCTCCAGCTGCCCCAAACACTGATTTACCTTTTTAACTAAATCATTGTCCTCTATTTGACCCAGATCTCTCCCAGAGGCTTGAGCAATTCTCTTCCCAGCAACCAGGTTCCCCACCATCACAGAGGCAGGGCCCACACCTGTGGAGAGACATCAGCATTTTGGGAAAAAGGGGCAGAGAGTGTGTGCAGGATCCCAGTGCCCCTGGCAGTGAAACCTCACTGATGGAGCTCAGCAGGCACTGCTGCTCTCTGCTCATCAGTGAGATCAAAGCAGGAATCAAAATTCCTGAGTAACACATGCAAAGAGAGGGCTGGAGCACAGCCCAGCCATGGGGCACAGCACAGGGACTGGTCCCAGTACAGGGACTGGGACACCACTGAGGTTGGGGCTCTGAGCCCCAGTTTAACACAGACAAAAGGGGCTCAGGTTACCTGGCTGTTTCTGCCTGGGCTTTGGCAAGTTAGTCACACACGTGTGTGGGCACATGAGGATGTTGCAGGGGTGCAGAGAGCCCTCCAGAAAGTGCTGCTTGGTTTGGGAGATGTGGATCCCTCCCAGAGGAGTTTTTGGCAATGTGTTGGCTGGCACCAGAGCAAGGCAGTAAACACCCACTTGGTGAATGCTGTCAATGGCCTGGAGAAAGGAGAGAGGGTCACTGGCACTGCTGGGCACAGCCTGACACTGACACTCTGCAGGAGAAACCCCTGCACCTGTGAGGTCAGTCACTGACATCCCATTTCACCTCTGAGCCCTGCAGTGTGGGTACATCCCTGCCTCTCCATCCCATTTCCCAGACACCAAATCCATTTTTAAATCTTTCATGACCAAAATCCCAAAATATCCACGGCTGCCTGATGAATCACACGACTGTGATCTCAGGACTGCATCCATCTGTCTCCTCTGAACCATCACACTCTGTTCCCTCCTGCCCACCTCAGCATTCAGCCATCTGATCCATTATTCACCAGGTAATTCCCTGATTTTCCACCCCAGCCTGCACACTCCACTCCCTGAATATCATTCCTGGAATGACACACATGCAGCTCTCAAAGGAAGTACCTGCTGCTCATTCTTTTAGGACCACACTCATTCAGCTGCTCAGGACTTTCCCTGCCCACTTGGTCCTTGCTGAAAATGCATCTCCAAAGAAAAGAGAGGCTTTAAAGCCAAGCTCTGAGCTCCACATGACCCAGACTAAAAGCAGAACTGAAAAAGCCTGAGCACAGATCTGCTCAGAGAGGAGAATGCCAGAGCCCCTCTGTTCTCCTATGGAATCTCAGATTGATTGAGGAGCTTATCCTCAAAATTTAACTTAAATTTTAACTTAAAAATTTTAACTTACAATTAACTTCCTGCTCTTTCAGTGTGAAACCATTCCCCTTGCCCTGTCACCCCAGCTCCCTCAGGACACAGCAGAGGCACCCAGTCCATGACCCTGCACAAAGCCCTTGTGCCAAGAGGGATGCACAGCTTGTGGTTCCCTCCACTCTCCATGCTCTGCTCTGCCCACAGCCCAAAAGCAGCAGCATTTCCTTGCCCTGCTGTACCTGCAGCACCCTGCTCATCCACTGGAAGCTGTCCTCCTCAGAGGCATCTGGCCTCTGCTCTGCCACCACCACGATCCTCTCGTCGTAGAACACAGACACAGAGAACACTGCAATCCTAAGGGAAAAGGGCACAGCCACTCTGCAGTTTCACTCCTTGGAAACCAAGGAGAGACTCAAGACACAACTTGTAAAATTAACCAAAAGAGGAAAAAGCATCAAATAATGAACAGAGTCAATACTGGGAAGTATTCAAGGGGTTAATTCCACTTTCTGATGAAATTCCCATCTGGCACAGTTCTCCCAACCTGCTGTCACATTCCTGTTCCAACTTCTGGCAAAGCACAAATGAAAGGAGATTTAAAGGCACCTACATGAAGGTTTAAAATCTCTCACTAAGAATTGGAGATGTGAGCTCCAGCCATGCCTGAAGATCTAGAAAATTATACCTACCACTACTAAATAAAAATCAAATATCTTTGGACATTAATGAAACTCTTCCTTGCTGCACCAGCCAGCAGCTAACAACTGCAACCCTGCAGAGACACAGAATTCATTTCTCCATGTGGTTGACTTATCTTGCTGTTATGTGATTGCTTTCCCTGAACACAGACTTGATGAAAAACCAGAGAAAAAGATCTGTGCTGGGCAGAATCAGGGCAATCAAAAATTGAGCTAAAAGAGAAAGTACTAAAGGTGTGGGAGCCCAGGGCGTACCCCTGGCCTCCTTGGGGGTCTCAAAACCCCCCTGGCAAGGGTCTCAAAGACCTCTGAGTGAGACCCTGGTGTCACAGGTGCTAAATTCTAACCCCTGGGGGAAGTTGTCAGCACAAGGAGAATGGAAACAAGCTGCCAAAATTAGTGAAGTGTAAATTAAGTTGTTAGAATGTAAATAAATAGGTTTTCTTAAATGTTTATGATAAGAGACACGTGGCCAAAATGGAGAATTTGGGGGGTGGACACCTTTTCCTCCTTCTTCTCCATGTCATCCATGTTGGGTGACACGTTGGCACTCTTAAATTGGATGGGGTCAGGGCTGGGCCATTTAATAAAATTGTATTGTATTAAAAAAATTTTGTACACATGTAATACGTAGTACAAACTATCTAAGATAAGCCCTGCCTTCACCAGGCAGATTCCACCATAACTGCCAGGCTGAGCAGACCCTGCTAGCCAGGCAAAAAGTCCCTGAAAAAAAAAAACCCACAACAATCCTTGGAAAAAAACTGTCTCCAGCAATCTCTCTTTGGCTGCTTCAGAGAAAAACAGGGTTTGAAGCAGTTTTGTGTCCCTCTGAGGTGATCTCAGAGCAAAGGAGAAACCCCAGAATGGACCAAAGGTTGTGTTTTGCTTTCCTCCATGGGGAGGGCCAAGGGTTTTTGTGCTGACCTTCCCCTGTAGACTGTTTTGATGGACTCCACTGCCAGCCCAGTGGCCACGATGTCGTCGGCGTTGTGCCTCCTCCCGCTGACCGTCAGCAGCCCGTCCATCTTCCCAACCACAAACACCAAACTGCCCTGCAAGACAGGGGAGCAGCTCTCAGACAGCTGCTTCTCTCACATCCTCCCTCCCCAAAAAAAGCAGCACTGAAGGGTCAGAGCAGTGCAGCTCTGCCTGCATCACCTACAGGGCCAACGAATCCCAGCAAGCCGGAGCGCACGAAGGGCACTTCCCCCACTGGAGAGCCAGAGGAGTTCACAGGGATCACCTGCAACACAGGGAGGCAATTGGAGCAAAAACAGCCTCAAGAGAGAGAGAGAAACCTTCCCTAAAAGAGGGAGAAAAACCACCCCAAAAATTGCACTTCAGGTGAGGGAAGAGGAGGAGGGATGGGAAGCCTCAGTACTGGTCTTTAGGAGGAGATTCTAACTGCAAGGAGCTTTCCAGTGTATGTTTATTAAAAAAAAATAAAATTAACACTTCAGTTATAAACCCAAGACCAGCAGTTTCACACAGAAAATGGGGCAGGAAAGCTACACTCTGCTGGACATACCTCAAAAGTGTTCTTTGTCACCCCTGCCAGCCCATAGTACATCATTCCTCCTGCTCTGGAGCTCACACAGATCTCACCAATCTCATCGGTTTTACAGAGCTGGGGTGGCCCATCTGGTTTCACTATACACATCATGCCTAGGACAAATCAGGCTTTGTTAAAATCAGCACCAAACTTAGAACTGACACATTTAATGGTGACAGAAATGACAAAGTCTGGCACTGTCCCACCTCTCCCACACTGATATGGGAGAGAACACTGAATTATTGTGCTCCTAAAACATCCCCAAAAACATCTCATGCCTGTTTTTACCTCCTGGCATCACGTGCCCCACGTCCTGGACAGTCAGAGCAGAGTTTTTATCTTCAGTGTTGACCCGGATCACCCCAAAACTCAGCCCATTCATGGACAGGATGGCTCTGCCTGGCAAAGGGGCCCCAGGGACTCCAGGCCTGGGAGGATATAAAATCAATAAAACACTCCAATCAGGCACCCAACTCAGTGTTAGACTCAGATGGAGATGTTCAGCAGCAGAAATGGGTGTGTTCAGTTTTTGCTTTGTATAATTATTTCAAACTGGGATCCCCACCCAGGGGAGCCACGTTTCATTCCCTAAGGAATTGTGGAATTGTGTTCTGCAGCTCCTGGGCCAGCTCAAAGCCCATCTGCCAGGCCTGCAGGGCTGGAATACAGGATGAGAATATCCACTGGATCTCAAACCTCATCTCAGACCCAGAACAGCTCCCAGGCTGTGCAATCAGCAGGAGGAAAAGCAGCAGCACTCAGGCACTGCTGAGCTGTCACACAGCTCAGAAATCACCTGGATCTCAGCAGGGAGCTTTAACAGCTCAGTGACTTGAGTACCTGAGCATGCACAGTAAATGTCAGAGGAGTTTATTACAGGCTTAAATCAACTGTGAGCAGCCCCAGTGTGAAGAAAGGCCAGGCTGGGTGAGCCAAGCTGTTACCTTCGGATGGCCACAGTCATTGCCTCAGGGGAGGTGGCACAGGGACAAATTGCCTCTGGTTTCAGCCCATGGCTCTGAAACAAGCTCAGGAAGGCATCACAGGAGGAAACAGACCCTAGGAAGAAAGAAAAGATGGACTAGGATTCACAGGTTTTAATTTGGTGCCCATCTATAGGAAGGATCCAGAGGAGAATCTGGGAAACTGCAGGAGGAAACAGCCTCAGGTTGTGCTGAGGAGGTTTAGGTTGGATATTAAGGAAAATCTCCTCACTCAAAGGATGGAACAAGCCCAGAGTGGATATTTGATATATTGGATTCTGCCCAGAGCAGCAGTGGAATCACAACCCCTGGAGGGGTTTTAAAGGATGTGTGGATGTGGCACCTGGGGACAGGGTTAAGGGTTGGATTTAATCATGTTAAAGGTTCTTTTCCAGGCTGAACAACTCTCTGATTTTATAAACACTGCCCCCCATCCTAATCTCCCTTTTGCTGACAACCCAAAGGATGGCAACACAGAAACCTCCTGTCCTGTGCTCAAACAGCACGAGCCAGGGGAGCTGTACTGATCCCAGGGGCTGGGAGGGGGCTGGGGACACTCCCAGGGGACAGGGGACACGGCCAGGGACACTCCCAGGGGACAGGAGACATGCCCAGGTGACATTCCCAGGGGATAGGGGACATGCCCAGGGGACACTCCCAGGGGACAGGAGACATGCCCAGGTGACATTCCCAGGGGATAGGGGACATGCCCAGGGGACACTCCCAGGGGACAGGAGACATGCCCAGGTGACATTCCCAGGGGATAGGGGACATGCCCAGGGGACACTCCCAGGGGACAGGGGACACGCCCAGGGGTTGGCAAGGGACAGGGGACACTCCCAGGGGACAGGGGACACTCCCAGGGGTTGGGAGGGGACAGGGGACACTCCCAGGGGACAGGGGACACTCCCAGGGCACTCCCAGGGGTTGGGAGGGGACAGGGGACACGGGTCACTCCCAGGGGTTGGCAGGGTTGGGAGGGGACAGGGGACACGCCCAGGGGACACACCCAGGGGCACTTCCAGGGGTTGGGAGGGGACAGGGGACAAGTGACACTCACAGGGGTTGGGAGGGGTTGGGAGGGGACACTCCCAGGGGACAGGGGACACACCCAGGGGCACTCCCAGGGGTTGGGAGGGGACAGGGGACAAGTGACACTCACAGGGGTTGGGAGGGGACAGGGGACAGTCCCAGGGGACAGGGGACACGGGGACACTCCCAGGGGCCAGAGGACACCCCTGGGGCTGGGAGGGGCCAGGGGCCAGGGGACACTCCCAGGGGTTGGGAGGGGACACGGGGACACTCCCAGGGGCCAGGGGACACGCCCAGGGGACACTCCCAGGACACTCACAGGGGTTGGGAGGGGACACAGGGACACTCCCAGGGGTTGGGAGGGGACACGGGGACACTCCCATGGGCCAGGGGACACGCCCAGGGGTTGGGAGGGGACACAGGGACACTCCCAGGGGTTGGGAGGGGACACGGGGACACTCCCAGGGGCCAGGGGACACGCCCAGGGGACACTCCCAGGACACTCACAGGGGTTGGCCCCGTCGGTGACGATCAGCATGCGCAGCGAGCTCAGGCTCACGTCCCTCTGGTCCCGATGGGCCATCATGGCCCAGTGCAAGTCCCGACACTTCACCAGGGCCACTTTAGCTGCAGCAGCACAGAGACACCTCAGCACCAACCAAACCTTCCAACAGCTACTTCTCACAAATCACAGGGTGACAGCAAAGCCACAGTGGCATCTGCTGGGGCACTGCCACCACCTGAGCCAGGGTCTGTCACCACCACAGCTCCTCCTCCAAGGATCAACCATTAATTATCAGCCTGAAAGCCTCAGGGGGGCCAGGCCAGGACCCACCACCTCCTTGGGTTCATAAAAGAAACTGGCTCCAAGTCACAACATCCCCACCATTGCAGGCCATTAGGATTTTGGGAAATGGCAAAGTCCCCTCCCTTGCCAAGCTGTCACATTCCTGCTCCAGCCTCTGGCAAGCTCCCAGTGCAAGGGGTTTACAAGGGGGTTTAAAATCTCCTGTTGAGTCTTAGACATGAGCTCCAGCTCTGCCTGATATGAAAATCATATCTACAACCACAAAATAAAATCAACTATCTATGGATATTAGTGAAACTCCTGGCCCTCCAGATTTGTCATGGAAGAGCAAAAAAGATTTGAGATTTGATTTTCCCTCCCTGGTGGATGCTGAGAGCTCCAAGCTGAAGTTGGGGATCACCCTGAGTTACCTTTGTGGGCATGAACCCTCTGCACCCAGGAGAGAGGACAGGTTTTCATCACAGAGTAGGGCACACTGATAGTGTGCAGCTTGTTCATCACATTCTGAAAAGCAGCAAAAGGATTGTTAGGAAAGGGATCACAAAGATTTCACTGAGTTATCAGAAATCAGGGTCACCCCCAGTCCCCACCAATGAGTTCACAGAGGTTTAGTCAGGATGATTCTGGGAACTGGCTGGGAGAGAAATGGTTGTTTGAGCAGACAATGGACTCAAATGATACTTTTATCACACAATCATAAATTTAGGGATGGCTTGGGTTGGGAGGGACATCTCCCCCTGTCCAGCCTGGCCTTGGACACTTCCAGGGATCCAGGGGCAGCCCCACCTTCTCTGAGCACCCTGTACCAGGCCCGCCCCACACTTACAGAGAAGAAACTTTTCCTTATTTAAAAAAAAAAAATAAAATCTAGATTTCCCCATCTAACCATTACTGTCTGATTCCAGAGCTCTGGAGTGCCTCAGCTCACCGTTAGGATGCCATGCCACAGCCCTGCATCCTTCTTAAAATCCAAAACATTCACGATGGTTTCACCTGGCAAGAGAAAAAGGTGGAGCTGTCACAGCACAGCTGTGCCCATCAGTGCTGCAGGATCTGCTCAGGGGGTGAAGCTGTCATGATCTGTCAGAGCTGATCTGCCAGACAAAGCCTGTGTTACACTCAGAGCTCCCTGTCACATCCATTCCTGAGCAGGGACATTTCCAGAAAGCTGCCAGGAAATCCCAGTGCAGCCTCAGGTGTCCATCAGTGGGACAGGAAGGGGTTGAGGTTCATCATTCAAGCCCTGACTCTCAGCAGTGATGGGATTCTGAAAGGCAAACTTTGCATTTTAAAGCTCTATAAATAATTTCACTCATGGATGGAGGAGTTTGATTTACAAGCAGACCAGAATAAATCATAACCTACAGAATAAAGCAAAACCCTCTGGAATATCATCAGCACCTTCCAATCTCCATTTCTGGGTTACCCAAAAAAAAAACCTCACAGGACCAGAACAGCCCCAGCCCCAGAAGCTTTGGTATTTATTAAAATAAATATATTGTAGATATTTCCATTATCAGCAATGAAAGTTTGGGAAGACATTTCTGTGGGTTATCACTGCAGTGAGAGGGGACTCAAGCTTGGAAAATTCTCCATTTTTCATTTATTTCACTTCATTCATTTAATTCATTTCCTCCTCTTTTGCTTCACCACAACAGATTCAGTAACTTCACAGATAAATTCCACTTTTTATTCCTCTTCATCATGGCAGTGAAAACAATGCAGTTTTGGATGGAAAAACATCACAGCTAATTTTGACTTCTGGGGGGGGGGAGAATTAATCTGCATTTTTAAATTTTATTTATTTTTTGAAGGAACCACTTAAAAACAATGTTGTTAACCCTTTCCTGCTGGGATGTTTTGTGCCCTCACCCACCTTCAGAGTAGTTGCAGGCCTGGGACAGGGCTTGGCAGTGAGCCAGCATGGCCACCCTGGACACAGTGACACCCATGACACTGCCCTCCTTGCTGGTCTTGTACTGCACAGGAGACAAAAGGGTCAGGGGAGGAAGTTAAACCACAGAATCCACAGGAAAATAAAAGTTTTCCCTAAAGCTGATGGTTATTGTGGTGGCACACATGGAAAATCTCCATGGAGATGGGTGAAAAATTGAATATATTTGTGTTTAATTCACTAGCACTGCTGCTCAGGACATCTCTTCCTGCTCCTGGAGCAAACTGAGAAGCCCATTTGTGATTTCAGGGTGGCTGAATCAGCACTTAAACCACTGCAAGCCCCACAATCACCTCCTGGCATTTCCAGAAGCAGCAAGAGCAGAGAATTCAAAGTGCTGCTGGCTCAAGCACTGCCAGAAATGTGACCAAGCCCCACCTCAGAGCTCAGCTGTCTCCATCCCTCATTTTTTTAGAACAAAAACAATTCTCCAACTTATTCCAAGCAGTGCTCAATGCCACAGAGGGATTCAAAGCTAAAATGAGCTTCACAGCAGGATGTCCAAGATTTGTTTCAGTGGAAGTTTAAGGGAGTGAGGTGGAACTATTCTGTCTCTGGTGATCAGAACATTAAATTCAGCTCACTGAAGGAATTCTCTATTCCCCATTCACCACTTACCTCAATATATGCTGGCTCAGTTCCTGCTGCTGAGATGTTGGGCTGCCAATCCTTGGGAGATTTGGAGAGATATTTTGAATCTGTCACAACCCATTTGAGTCTTGGCCAACCTGGAGCCAAAATTAAACAGCACATTAATATCAATTTATTTATTGAGGGATTTCTACTCTGCAAGAATACATTCAACCCCATCATTTGTCCAGGTTCAGCCACACAAGAAAAATTCCAGCTACCAGCCAGAAGGTTCATCTTGCTTCTCATCAGTGGGCAACAAGGAATTTCCTCTCCTCAGATCCTTGCAGCATTCCTAAATAAAACTGGGGAATAAAAGTGCCCTGGAAGCTGCCAAATGGCACTGAAGGGAGCTGAGCACAGCCCTGCCTTGGCAGGTGGCTCCTTGTGACCCCCCCCCATGGGTCCATCTCACACAAAAACAAACCCTGCAACATTTTGGGAAGGGATCAGGAATTGCCCCTTTACCCCTTAGAGTCCTGACAGATCCTCTCAGCTGGTTCAGCTGCAGCAAAAGCACAATCAAAAGGCAATCTGTAAGCAGCTCACCTTTAAACTGCACAATTTCTCCATTCTGGGTTTTTGGGAGCCCTTTCAGACACACTTCAGTGGTGAGGGCCAGAGCAATCCCACAGCTCCCCAGCAGGAAACCAATCTGCTGCCCACCAGCATCCTGAGGGGAGAGGGGAAAAGTCACTCCTGCTCAAAATGGCAAAAAACAGCTTTCCCTTAGCAAAATCCAAGGTTTGAAAAAGCTTTGGGGGTTGGGGGGGGGAGGAATGGCAAGGAAAAGAAGAGAACAACCCATCCAACACACACTCCCAGAATCACAAAATAATCACAAAATCACAACTGGAGCAGTTTGGGCTGGTGGAAGGTGTCCCTGCCCATGGCAAAGGATGGAACTGGATGATCCCTAAGGTCCCTTCCAACTCAAACATCAAATATTGAACTGGCAAGATTAAAATGCACTGGATGTGAAATCTGAGGGGAAAAAAAAATTGCTCCAGCATGGAGCACACCCCATCCACAGCATTAATGGAAACCCAAATGCTGCAAAGAGGAACCAAAAAAAAGCAAAACATGTAATTACACTGGAATAACAAGACCTCTGCATCCCCTGGAGCCAATTTCTGTTGCACAATGACAAAATGAGGAGGCTCACTCAGAAACTTGATTGGGCAAATACTGGAGAAGTTTTAATTTTGCATCTGGTTGCTATAGCAGTCTGTGAGAGTGCAGAGAATGAAATCAAAGCTCTGGGAGTCCCTGAGTGCTCCCAGCTCACTGCCACAATGTTTGGATGAGCCTCTTGTTTTTGTTTCCTCTTATGAAATCCTAGAGTTTCACACAGTTCTTGACATGGCAGGAATATGGCAACAGTGCCAAAAAATTCTGGTCAGGGTAAAGAAAACACATTGTTGAGCAAATAATTTACAAAAAGTGCCTTGAAGTCTTCAGGAACTTCAATCTCCAGAGTCTGGCAGAGCTCAGCAGGGCTCCCATCAATCAGGGGGCAGATTAACATTATAATCAATTCTGTATAAATTATTTGCAATAAGGAATTGAAGACTGCATCACTTAGGAGAACTGACCATCTCCAGCTGCTCAGCACAGCTCTCTGGTCAATATGTTTTTCCATTTTTAAAATGCCATTTTGGGCTCCCAAAGGTCCTTGTTGGTGCAGAGACTGTGAAATGCTGCCTTGCTTTCCATCCCAAGCACTCCTCCAAGTTCCATCAACGTTACCTTTCTGGTAAGAGGTACCTCTATAGGCACTGGGATCACTTCTGCCAGCAGACAGCCATAAAATGCCACCATGAACATCACAGGGTCGTTGTTGGGGTACACAAGGGCCACCTGCAACCCACAAAATGCAAAATTCACACCCAGAGTAATTAAAACTCAGAAAATTCAGTGTTATTTCACTCTTCCACAGAATGTGCCTGGAGGTTCACAAAGAGACAAGACCCAGAGATCAAACCCTGCATTTCCCTCAGAGCTCTGTGCTCTTCCTCAGGTATTTCAAAGCCCAGGGACAAGAAGCTGCTCACAGAAAAGCCAGGATTCCTGAAAAGTCACCCCAATTTCTGTCCCAGGCAGGAACTGCTTTTGTCCCTGAGGTTAGAGTCTCACTCTGGTGTCTGTGCTAAGCTCCAACCCACAAACCCTTTGTTTTACTGCAGGGGGAGAGTGAAATCATTTACTCTGAGTCCCAAAGTCATTACCCTGTCCCCAGGTTTTAAGACAGGCTCGTTTTTGGTGCCCAGTTTATTCAGCAGGGTGTAGGCCAGCTTGAGACTTCTGCTCCACAGTTTTCCTGCAAGAGAGAGAACAGAGACTTGCAGAGCTCTGGATTGAGCAGCACAAGAGAACAGCTCAGACCTTGGCTGGTTTTATCCCCTAAAAGTGCAAAGAAGAGAAATGAGGAGAGAACCTGGGATATTCATAACCTGGAGCTGGGATTGGACAATTAACCCCAAAATGTGAATGGACAAAACTTATGAAAGTGTGAAAATTTGTGCCTTGGAGTCCACCTTGGGTGGAGCCACAGCTGGGTTCTAGCACTGAGCTCTTGATCTTGTTTAACTGGTTTAACTTAGGTGAGGATATAAACTGATTTAACTCACCATAGTGAGGGTATAAACTAGTTTAACTTAGGTGAGTGTTTAAACTGGTTTAACTCACCACAGTGAGGGTATAAACTAGTTTAACACAGGTGAGGGTATAAACTGGTTTAAATCACCACAGGTGAGGGTATAAACTGGTTTAAGTTAAGTGATGGTATTAAACTGGTTGAACTCACCATAGGTGAGGGTATAAACTGGTTTAAGCTAGATGAGGATATAAACTGATTGAACTCATGATAGGTGAGGGTATAAACTGGTTTAAGTTAGATGGGATATAAACTGGTTTGACTCACCATAGGTGAGGGTATAAACTGGTTTAAGTTAGATGGGATATAAACTGGTTTGACTCACCATAGGTGAGGGTATAAACTGGTTTAAGTTAGATGGGGGTATAAGCTGGTTTGACTCACCATAGGTGAGGGTACAAACTGGTTTAAGTTAGATGAGGATATAAACTGGTTTGACTCACCATAGGTGAGGGTATAAACTGGTTTAAGCTAGATGAGGATATAAACTGGTTTGACTCACCATAGTGAGGGTATAAACTGGTTTAAGTTAGATGGGATATAAGCTGGTTTGACTCACCATAGGTGAGGGTATAAACTGGTTTAAGCTAGATGAGGATATAAACTGGTTTGACTCACCATAGTGAGGGTATAAACTGGTTTAAGTTAGATGGGATATAAGCTGGTTTGACTCACCATAGGTGAGGGTATAAACTGGTTTAAGCTAGATGAGGATATAAACTGGTTTGACTCACCATAGTGAGGGTATAAACTGGTTTGACTCACCATAGTGAGGGTATAAACTGGTTTGACTCACCATAGGTGAGGGTATAAACTGGTTTAAGCCAAATGAGGATATAAACTGGTTTGACTCACCATAGGTGAGGGTATAAACTGGTTTGACTCACCATAGGTGAGGGTATAAACTGGTTTAAGCTAGATGAGGATATAAGCTGGTTTAACTCACCATAGGTGAGGGTATAAACTGGTTTAAGTTAGATGGGGATATAAACTGATTGAACTCACCATAGTGAGGATATAAACTGATTTAAGCTAGATGAGGATATAAACTGGTTTGACTCACCATAGGTGAGGGTATAAACTGGCTTTCCTGTCACGTCCAGGGCTGTCAGGCAGGGGCTCTTGGCCTGGGTGGTTCCCCAGCGCTGCAGAGCTGCCTCCAGGGCTGGGGGCCAGTTACAAACCACCCCCAGGGGCTCCCCCTTCACCGGGGTCATCTGGCGGCCCTCGGGCTTGGGCTGGTTGGGGTCAGGCTGGGGCACTGAAACATGCAGAGTATTCCATCAGCTCTTGCAGTGCCTCATGTAATCCAAGAATATTCCATTAACTACTGCACTATCTCATGTAATCCAAGAGTATTTCCATTAACTACTGCAGTATCTCATGTAATCCAAGAGTATTTCCATTAGCTATTGCAGTATCTCCCATAATCCAAGAATATTTCCATTATCTATTGCAATATCTCTCCCATAATCCAAGAATATTTCCATTAGCTATTGCAGTATCTCCCATAATTCAAGAATATTTCCATTAGCTGTTGCAGTATCTCCCATAATTCAAGAATATTTCCATTAGCTATTGCACTATCTTCCATTATTTCCATTATCTCCCATAATCCAAGAATATTCCATTAACTATTGCAGTATCTCCCATAATCCAAGAGTATTTCCATTAACTATTGCAGTATCTCCCATTATTTCCATTATCTATTGCAGTATCTCCCATAATCCAAGAATATTTCCATTATCTATTGCAATATCTCTCATAATCCAAGAATATTCCATTAGCTACTGCACTATCTCATATAATCCAAGAATATTTCCATTAGCTATTGCAATATCTCCCATTATTTCTATTATCTATTGCAGTATCTCTCACATAATCCAGAATATTTCCATTATCTATTTAAATATCTCCCATATAATTCAAGAATATTTCTATTATCCATTACAGTCTCTCATATAATCCAGAATATTTTCATTATCTATTGCAGTATCTCCCATGATCCAAGAATATTTCCATTATCTATTGCAATATCTCTCACATAATCAATTTAAATATTTTTTAAAGAAGTTTAGTGTTGAGGAGATCCCTAAAGCTCAGCAGAACAGTGAATTATTAAATTAACTGATTTTGTGTCAGACTTCATGGGGGCTGCTGCAAATTGTGAAACACAAACTCAGCTCCCTGAGCATCCAATTCTAACAAATGTACATAAAATAATTATTTCTGCTATTACCTTCCACAATTTCTTCAAAATCATCCACAAAGAATTCTTTCAGGGGTGGCCTTTTAGGTCTTTTCAAGGTGTTCAGCAACTGCTGAATTTTTGTGGAGACTCTGCTGCTCACAGGAACACCTGGAGGGAGAGAGCAGAGCACTGAGTGCCAAATCCAGGATTTGGGAGAGTCATTCCCTGGCCAAATTCAGGGATTTGGGAATAATTTCCTGGCCACATCCAGGATTTGGGAGAGTCATTCCCTGGGCAAATTTAGGATTTGGGAATCATTCCCTGGCCACATCCAGGATTTTGGAATCATTCCCTGGCCAAATTCAGGATTTTGGAATCATTCCCTGGCCACATCCAGGATTTTGGAATCATTCCCTGGCCAAATTCAGGATTTTGGAATCATTCCCTGGCCACATCCAGGATTTGGAATCATTCCCTGGCCACAATCCAGGATTTGGGAGAGTCATTCCCTGGCCAAATTCAGGGATTTTGGAATAATTCCCTGGCCACATCCAGGATTTTGGAGAATCATTCCCTGGCCATCTGCAGGATTTGGGAGTCATTCCCTGCCCACATCCAGGGATTTGGGAGAATCATTCCCTGGCCACCTCCAGGGATTTGGGAGAATTATTTCCTGGTCACCTCCAGGATTTTGGACAATCATTTCCTGGCCACCTGCAGGGATCTGGGAGAGTCATTCCCTGGCCAAATTCAGGGATTTTGGAATCATTCCCTGGCCAATTCCAGGATTTGGGAATCATTCCCTGCCCACCTACAGGGATTTGGGAGAATTATTCCCTGGCCACCTGCAGGATTTGGGAGAGTCATTCCCTGGCCACCTCCAGGATTTGGGGGAATCATTTCCTGGCCACATCCAGGATTTGGGAGAATTATTTCCTGGCCACCTGCAGGATTTGGGAGAGCCATTCCCTGGCCACCTCCAGGATTTGGGAATCATTCCCTGGCCACATCCAGGATTTGGGGGAGTCATTCCCTGGCCACCTCCAGGATTTGGGAGAATCATTCCCTGGCTACCTGCAGGATTTGGGGGAGTCATTCCCTGGCCACCTCCAGGATTTGGGGGAATCATTTCCTGGCCACATCCAGGATTTGGGAGAATTATTTCCTGGCCACCTGCAGGATTTGGGAGAGCCATTCCCTGGCCACATCCAGGATTTGGGGGAGTCATTCCCTGGCCACCTCCAGGATTTGGGAATCATTCCCTGGCCACATCCAGGATTTGGGGGAGTCATTCCCTGGCCACCTCCAGGATTTGGGGGAGTCATTCCCTGGCCACCTCCAGGATTTGGGGGAATCATTCCCTGGCCACCTGCAGGGATTTGGGGACTCCATCCCTCCCTGGGCAGCTCCAACAAACTGACTGGAACCCTGACCCCCCCTGTCCATGAAGAAACTCCCCCCAACTGCAGCACAGCAGCAACATCTTCACTCTGACACCAAAACCATTGTGATTTCTGCTCACTCCAACTCCAAACCAGAGCTGGGAGAGGGAAGTGTGAGATTTTGGGTCTCCCTGAGCTCTGCTGCTGCTCCTGGGCCCCCAGGGTCTCTTACCATCTGCAGTGTCCATGAGGCTGGAGCGATTGGATCCCTTGTGCATCCCCTTGACAATTCCAGAGGGAGGGAGGTCGATGGCTGCTGGCCGTGCTGAGGGGGTGGAGGTAGTTGCTGTGACATCTGGGGGGACTGAGAAACTTTCTAGAAAAAGAAGAAAGCTGCTAAATACACCTTTTATTATCCCCCAATAAAGTGTCAGCTGTCAGCAATAATCCTAAGGGTTGGGTGGGTTGGGTGGATGGGAACCCTCATTAATGCTAAACACACTGAGGCACAGCATCAGTTCTGCAAACCAAAAAACAAACAAGGTTGTGTCCATGTCAGGAAAGTGCTTCAGCAAAACAGAATTCCTGTTCTTGGTTTCTAACCTTGAAGCTCAATCTCTTGACTTTCAGTACTGTAAGAAAAATCAATACATTTTTTAAAAAGTTTGAGATCCACATGAGCTCTGAAATGTCCAAAGTCCAGAACAAATCCCTCCCTCACCTATGCACTGATCTCTCTTGCTAGAATTCTACTATTTAGCTTTTTTGTGAGTGAGGCCTTTTGAAAACAAACCACGTGGGAATTTGACCAAAGCAGATCAGCAAAAATTGTGTTGGGTTTCAATCCCTTCCAGCTGGGTGGTTACAGAGCTTGTCCAGCAGCTCCAAAATAAATCCAATAAATCCTGTGAGCTGGGTCTTACTTGTGCTTCAAGTTACAAGGAACTGTCCTGCCTCTCAGCCAAAGCTGCAACTGCATCCTGCAGGAATTCTCCTGTCAATGTCTCCTAAACAAGGGAGTTTTGCTTATGTGGGGTTTCTTTACACAACCAGGTTCAATCATCTGATAGGGCAAGAATATTCTATTCTGGCTTAACTGTTGCTTACAAAGGGAAAAACCCAACAGTTTGAAACGATGGGTTGAGTTTTACAGATAGTCTGAAGTGAAATCCCAAATAATTCCCACTGACAGGGCTTTGTGATTGATTCTGTGTTGATTTCCCTTTTTCCAACAGAAAAAATAACCAATTTCTGCATCCCTTTGGAGACACAGTGGTAAGGGACATTTCTCATGCAGTGAACTTCTAAAATCACTGGAAAGGATGTGGATTTGTACAATCCAAACATCTGCAGGACTTTTTATTGCTCTCAAGAGAGAGAAGTACAGAATTGTGTATGTGAGAGCTCTAGTCACTTAAACCAGGTGTTAACACGAGATGAACGTGGCAAATAAAATTCTCACAAAGATCCAAAGCTTCTATTTTGCATAAGACACTAATTAGATCAGGCAGTAGATATTTTGGATGTAAAAAGCTGTGTTACCTTTAATTCACTGCAAAAGGTAATGTGGCCTTCTGCATGCTCCAATTAAAAACAGCCTCCCTGCTTCAGTGACATTAATTACATTGACTACATTTTATGGGCAATCTCCTCAGTTTTCCATTTCAGGAAACAATTTGCATCCCAGCAAATAAACAAACAAAAATAAAAAAAAATAAAAAAAAACCCCACAGCAATAAAAAGATAAATAAGTGAAAGATAAAATCACCAGCACTTCTATGCACTGCTTGCCCCAGCCCAGTTAAGCAGAAGCAGAGAGCACATGAAATACAGACAATGTCCCATGGTGCAGGAATTTCCTCACCAGCAGCTAAAAAGGACAAACATACACAGAGCAAAAACAAACTTGGCCATTTCATACAGAAGCATCAGCAGCAAGGAGCACCTCAGAGCCTCAGAAAACTGAGCCTGGGGTATCCAGATCTGTAGATTTGGCTCCATCTCCTCAGTACCTGGATGCTCTGGTTATTCCTCAGCCAGTCATGGAAGAGCTGGGCTAAAACTTTCCTCCTCTGACCCTGGTTTTTAATGACAGGATCATTTGTTCACACACACAGCTGGATTGGGTTCCTTTCCTTCCCTGATCTAACACAAACAATAAACCATCAGGGCTCAGAGCAAAATGAGGATGTTCAACACAGCATTTCCCCACTCCACAGGCACAGACAGCCCTGAGGGACTGGGCAGGACACAGATGAAAATGCCACTTGCACTGGGCAGCTCTGTGCCCAGGGGAGCTCCCAAGAGCTGGAGACAGAAAAAGCAACACAGGACACAGAGATTTGTGCCTCCTGCTCTGTCCACACTGTCCCTGGAGTCTTCCTCTCCCTTTTACAACCAACTTCAACCTTCTGAAATTCTCCAGGAAAACAACAGCACCATGGTGCAACTCCAAGCAATCCTAACAAATTCCACCAACACCAGCTACACTCTTGCTCCAAATTTCCCTTTTTCTTCATCAACCCAGTCTGGAGACTCGCAGCGATCGCTCTGTTGGTAACCAGCTCCTACCTATTCGAGTATTGGCAAAAACATCAGCTAGTGACCCACTGGTCCCTTTGCCTTCTCCATGGGAAAGTGTAGAGGATGCTGATGAGGATGTGGATGACCCCTGAACAGATCGGTTGATCCAAGACTCAGCATTCTGTAAGCTCTGGTGCAATGCAGCAGAGAGAGCAGCCTGGCGCCTGAGCGAGCCCTCGTCCTCGGAGGCGGAAGACGTGTCTGTGTGGAAGCAGAAAGAAAATCTAGCTGCTTAGGGAAAAGCACATGGCACTGAACATGCTCTTTCCAATCATATATCAACAGGCTTGCACGAGGAAGGTGTGTTTGCCACGGGTTGGATTGTCAGTGGGAACACGCTCACCCCTGTTTGAGTCACCTCCTCGCACAACATCCTTCCCCTGGGGGCTCCAAGCCTAGCACTCAACTCTCATTACTCCTCCATTCACATTCCATAATACCAGATGCTGTTTTGCCTAACTCTGGCCATTCTGAACTGGAAAGTGAGGGGTCAGGGTGGTTGTTGAACTGCAAAGTCCCAGGAACAAAGAAAATGCAGGAAACAACTGTGCCAAGGCCACAGCAGAAAACGCTTTTGTCTGAGGCTCTAAATGGGGCCCTTTCAATTGCAGAAAACAAACAGAAAGCCCAACCCCAAAACAAAACAAATCTACAGCAAGGAACTGCTTCCTGTGTGTCCCAGAGCACAGATACCTCTGCTGTCCCAAAATTGTAAACTAATTATTTAATTACCACGAAGCAAGCACTCAGTTCTTGAGATGTTGAGTTGGTGGCTTTGACCTAAAATTTAGGTGTTCTTCAAAGTGATTTTCTGCCTGCACTCCAGTGGTAAATCAAACTATGAAATCATGTTCTATTCACTTGCCAGAGTGGAACAGAGTTATGAGCTGAGGAAAAGGAGTGACTCCAGCCATGCTGGAAGTGCTGACCTCGATTTGTGTGACTCCCCCAGCACAGGATGTGCTGCAGTCCTGGACAAGTGAGCACAGAGCTGAGACCCAAGCAGACACCAGGAACATGCATCAGCCCCCCGGAGAAAGGAAGGGAAAGAGGAAGTGTGATAGAACAGGAAGGGAGGAGGAGGAGGAGGAGGAGTGACATGGCCCAGCAGAGCAGGTTCAGAGCTATGAATTCAGCAGGAGATGTAAATTCATAACATTCGGATGACTCTGTCAATCCAAATGGCTGCGATGCTTCTGCACAATGGGACACAACACAGAGTCACTGCCAAAAACCACACGGGCTCATTTGTCACTCAGTGCATCCAGCTGCTGGAAAACAGAGGGTTAATGATCTCTGTGTATCGTGACAGACACCATGGCATCCAGGCATTCCACAGGGCAGGGGTGAGAGAAGTCCTGCAGGTTGTGGAATCCCACCAGACCCGCCCCCTGAGGAGCAAACATTGCTGCAAACCCTCCTCTTGTGTGCTGAGCAATAAACATCAATGAAATCAGGATGAGAATCCATCAGAAATAAGTGTGAGGGAAGAAGTGGCTTCAGTCCAGACCTGCTCAGCTCTTTTTGAACCACCAACACCCCGAGCTGCACCCAACCCCCTGGCACAGAACATCCTCAGAACCCCACCATCCATCTCCTGGAAGAAATCTCCCTTTCCAGCCCTGAGAGGTGAAGCAGGAGCTGTGTGAAGAGCTGCAGCAGTGCAGGTGTGGGAGGTGCAGCCTCACCTGGGGGAGTGCAGGCGTCGGCCGGGGACTGGACGAAGGTGGAGCGGCGCTTGGTGGGCATGGGCAGGGCCATCTTCTGCTCCTTGTGCTTGGCCAGAGCTGCCTGCACGGCTTCTGTGTGGATATCTGGGAGAGGAAGGGCACAGCTGCCTTCAGCACCAGCACAGCACACAGCTGATGCCTCCACATCTCAGTTTTTTTGCATTTTTTAAATCCTGTACTGTATTCGTGCATAGCTCTAAACTCCGTATGAAGTTCACTGTCTTCGTAATTTTGGATCTGTGGATCTGTGATCCAAGTACACCCTAAAGCCTCAGGCTCTGAAACTTAGCAACAAAAGGAATTGCTGGGGAGCAAACTGGGGGAATATGACTTTGTTACCTGATATGTAAATGGACCAAATTTATAATTGTCTGGAAAATTCAGGACTGTCATTCAGCTCGGCTGTAGCCCCTTGAGAGCTTCTCATCAAGGTGTATCTGTTGAAGGCCTTTAATAAATACCCACATTATTCTCTTAACCTTGTCAAGCCTCTGTTCTAGGTGGCCTCTCCAAGGCATCAAAGGAAGGAGTACACCCAAACTGCAAACACCCCATCTGCCTGCTCATGGTATTTTCCCAATTTTCAGTGTCTGCCCAATGATTCTCTTCTGCCATCCCAGGAGCAGCATCACCTTTTATTCTCTTTTTTAAACAAGGAAACTGATTGAGGTTCCTGAAGTTAGCAAGCTGAGTGCAGGGCCAGGTTTGTTACTCTGGAAAATTCTGGATTAAACTCATTATATCCTCGAGTCTCTGGCAATTTTTACAGAAATCTCAACCCTGGCAGGTTGTTCCCCATCTTGACTAAAGATTATGCTAAAATCTGCCTGTGCACCATTTAAATATGTGTGCAGCCTCAGGTGCAACTCATGTCTGTAAAGTGGCAAAATGTCTGATTTAGGAAAAACCTTCTGCTCCCAAGCTGATGCAGATTAATTGTAAATCCTGGGAGTTTAACTGGGGCTGTAAATTCAGGCTGATTAGGAACTGAAACAGGCTGGGGTGGGAGGTTTCCATCCTCTGCAACCCCCAGAGCTCTTGGAAGGAAGTCACATCACTGCTGAGGAGAAATCCACACCATAAAAATCAGCTATGAGCAGGGAGAACATTCATTTCTACATCTACATTCAGTTCTCAGATTAAAGTATTTTAATTCTGCTTTTGCAAAACCCAAACCAGGTTCTGCTAACACTCCATGCAATGGTGGGATATGACAGTGTCACTACAGAAGGAAGATTTAATAAACATAATTTGAGAAGAAAATTTAATTCTTGTTATTTTAAAGTGAAAAATAAAACCAGGGAACAAAAAATAGGTGCCAACACCTCCTCCTGGAGCAAAGCAGGAGCTCAGCAGGTGCTGGGCAGCTCCTCCTGCTGCTCCAAGCTCCCAGAGCACAGCAATCCCTGAAACTGATATCCCCCTGAATATTATCACCTATAAACATGATTAAAGAAGTTTTTTTTTTTTTTGTATTCTATGAACAATTTGCATCCAACCAAAAAATCAGAGTGTCATTATTTGGTTTGTTTTTTTTTTTTTCCTACTTACAAGTGGTTTTGATACTCTCTTCTAGATGCCAATTAATACAAAACAAGCACATAGTTTGATATTTATATTTTCTCATTTCAGAGAGTCACCAAGGCAGAGTGAGGATGATTTTGGTTCCCTGAGAGGAATCCAGGGGGCTCCTGCCCCTCCCTTACCTGATCGATACCGTTCATCCCTGGCTCCCCCCGAGCGAGCTCGGTGGAATTTGGAGGAGGAGGAGGATGAGGAGGATGATGCTGAGGCTGGAGCTGCAGATGGAACTGGCATCTGAGGTTTGGATTCCTTCTGTAATGCTGGATCAACCCCTGGAAATAAAAGGAGATTTTTGGATCATACTCTTCTCCCATGATAGGGTTGGGAATTGTCACGCAGTGTCCAGTGCTTGTTATTGTTGAAAAACCAAAAATAAACCAGCAGTAAGAGCCTTTGCTGTTCCCATTAATCACAAAGGAAACCTCCAGTTCTGACTTTCAGCATGTCCACTGCATGAATTTATCAAGTTTGGTTTTCCCATTAAAACAGGAAGCAAAATAGATAATCTGATAAAGATCAGAATTTTACATAATTCAGCAAAAGCAGCTTGGAATTGTTGATGCTGGAGGTTCAATTCTAAAAGGAATCTGTGTGGCAAAGGGAAGTTTTGAAGATTAAAACCCAGAGGTCACCCAGATGTAATTTCCTGCAGATTGTCACCTGGAGTCATGCAAAAATTCCAAGAGCAACTGTGGCTTGTGCTGCTTCAGAATTCTCACCAACTACCAAAGGATCAGAGAAATGGAGAAAAAACCACAAATCCTGGGTTTCCATTCCAGCTCCAGCACTTTTGAGCTGTGTGGTTGTGGATAAACAACTTCAGCCTTGAGCTCAGCAAATTCCCCTGAACCAGCTGCAGGAATTTCCATGGAATTGCAGAATTCCTGAAAAGAATTCTGGAAAATCTGGAAAAGCTTAATATCTCTCTTGTAGAAAGATATTTATTAAATTCCTCATTATCCTTCATCTATCTCCTAAAATCCCAAAGAGCAAAAAATTATTGGAATATTATTGAATGTTAGAGCAAACTAACAATCCATTAGTTGTGGATTGTTAATGATTTTTTAAATTAGCATGACAAAAACTGAGAACCTTCACTTGTAGTTAAAGAGGAGATCTCCTGCTAACCAGAAATATCAGGGGGACAAACAAATATTCCCCTTTTTTTGGATATAGTAACAGATATCAGAGTCTGTATTTGCTTATCAAAACACACTCATCCCCTGTGCAGATGTGAGAGTGGCACAAAAAGCTGAATGGAAAAGGAAAAAGAGATTTCTGTGATTCAGGTGCAGGACCTGGACTCCAGAACAAAATTATTAATTCAAAACCTCATCAAAACACATCCAAAATATCAATTTGTGTCCCCTCCTGCCACTCCAGAACACATTCCATTGATAAGCACTTTAATATCATTTGCAGCATTTATTTGCCTTCACCAAACCCTGCAGAGTTTTATTTTGATCCAAAGACAACAGAGCTTCACAGGCCAAACAGAAAAGCTTCATGTGCACTTGAATATTTACAAATTCAGGCACCCACTAGATGTCAGCAGCAGATTTAACACTATTTTAAATGAATTATTAAATTCATATTCAGTTTTCTTTTGTAAAAGCATCACAGCAAACATGACATTCCAGTTAGGAAGGGATCAGAGGTGGCTCCAAGTGACATGACACAGACAGAACAAGCTCTTTGTTCCAATATTTTGCTCTGACATAATAACATGTTCCAGTGGCCTCACAAACACACAGGAGGGAAGAGTGGAAATCACTGATGGTTACACAACAAAGCAGCAGCACAGAGCCAAGGCTGGCAGGTGACAGGTGATTTATTTAACACTCCCTTTGGAATAATCCTGCTCCAGCTGCACTTTCTGCTGGCAGAAACATGACAAATATGACAGAGAGATGAAAAATGAATTCTTTTAGATTGGCTTTGAAGGATGCCATGGATTTGTTGACTTGTCTTTAGTTTCTAATGAGAATTGAGTGCTTTGTGATTGCTGTGTTTTGGGGAAGGGCCAATGATTTAGAGATTCAGAGAGTGAACCATCAGGAGATCAACAAGGAGAAATGTTTGCATGAATAACAAGGAGAGCAAGTGCCACGTGCACAAGGAAGCAGCTGCAGACCTGCCACTCCTTGAAAATGGGTTTTTTTGGGTTTTTTTTCAAGCTACATACCCATAAAAACATGGAAATAACCAATTTGAGCCTCCAGGGTTTCCAGGGCACACTCCCAGAACCAGGACAGCTGGCCCAGCTCCATGTGCTGTGCTTGCTGCTGACCCCATCATGGAGAATTCCCTGGAATTAGGGAATCCCTGGAATTAGGGGCTCTCTGGAATTAGGGAATCCCTGGAATTAGGGGCTCTCTGGAATTAGGGAATCCCTGGAATTAGGGGCCCTCTGGAATTAGGGGCTCCCTGGAATTAGGGACTCCCTGGAATTAGGGGCTCCCTGGAATTAGGGAATCCCTGGAATTAGGGAATCCCTGGAATTAGGGGCTCCCTGGAATTAGGGGCTCCCTGGAATTAGGGGCTCTCTGGAATTAGGGAATCCCTGGAATTAGGGAATCTCTGGAATTAGGGAATCCTTGGAATTAGGGGCTCCCTGGAATTAGGGGCTCTCTGGAATTAGGGAATCCCTGGAATTAGGGACTCCCTGGAATTAGGGAATCCCTGGAATTAGGGAATCCCTGGAATTAGGGGCTCCCTGGAATTAGGGGCTCTCTGGAATTAGGGAATCCCTGGAATTAGGGGCTCCCTGGAATTAGGGACTCCCTGGAATTAGGGAATCCCTGGAATTAGGGGCTCCCTGGAATTAGGGAATCCCTGGAATTAGGGAATCCCTGGAATTAGGGGCTCCCTGGAATTAGGGGCTCTCTGGAATTAGGGAATCCCTGGAATTAGGGGCTCCCTGGAATTAGGGACTCCCTGGAATTAGGGAATCCCTGGAATTAGGGGCTCCCTGGAATTAGGGAATCCCTGGAATTAGGGAATCCCTGGAATTAGAGGCTCCCTGGAATTAGGGGCTCTCTGGAATTAGGGAATCCCTGGAATTAGAGGCTCCCTGGAATTAGGGGCTCCCTGGAATTAGGGAATCCCTGGAATTAGGGAATCCCTGGAATTAGGGACTCCTGGAATTAGGGAATCCCTGGAATTAGGGGCTCTCTGGAATTAGGGACTCCTGGAATTAGGGGCTCCCTGGAATTAGGGGCTTCCTGGAATTAGGGAATCCCTGGAATTAGGGACTCTCTGGAATTAGGGGCTCCCTGGAATTAGGGAATCCCTGGAATTAGGGGCTTCCTGGAATTAGGGACTCCCTGGAATTAGGGACTCTCTGGAATTAGGGACTCCCTGGAATTAGGGAATCCCTGGAATTAGGGGCTCCCTGGAATTAGGGACTCTCTGGAATTAGGGGCTCCCTGGAATTAGGGACTCTCTGGAATTAGGGGCTCCCTGGAATTAGGGACTCCCTGGAATTAGGGAATCCCTGGAATTAGGGAATCCCTGGAATTAGGGGCTCCCTGGAATTAGGGGCTCTCTGGAATTAGGGAATCCCTGGAATTAGGGGCTCCCTGGAATTAGGGACTCCCTGGAATTAGGGAATCCCTGGAATTAGGGGCTCCCTGGAATTAGGGAATCCCTGGAATTAGGGAATCCCTGGAATTAGAGGCTCCCTGGAATTAGGGGCTCTCTGGAATTAGGGAATCCCTGGAATTAGGGGCTCCCTGGAATTAGGGAATCCCTGGAATTAGGGGCTCCCTGGAATTAGGGAATTCCTGGAATTAGGGGCTCCCTGGAATTAGGGAACCCCTGGAATTAGGGAATCCTTGGAATTAGGGGCTCTCTGGAATTAGGGAATCCTTGGAATTAGGGGCTCCCTGGAATTAGGGGCTCCCTGGAATTAGGGAATCCCTGGAATTAGGGGCTCCCTGGAATTAGGGACTCCCTGGAATTAGGGACCTCAGATTTTGGAATCTGCAGATTGCAGAGACTTTTCAGGACTTAGCAGCTAGATGGACCTTAATGGATATTACACCAGAAAAAAAAAAAAAAAAAAAAATCTTTAGGTAATTAACTCCTGAATAAGGAGGCAAGCTCCCAGAGGCCATGAGCAGCAAGAATCTCCCAAATGATCCTCTGGCATGTCCTGACATGTCACCTTCCCTCCCTCTCACTGCACATCCATAAAATGGAGACATTCCACCAGCCAACATCAGGCACAAAATGCCAGCAATAAGGATTTTGTTGTTATTGTTGTGGACTAAATTAATTTTCTTCTCATTACCAAGGTGACCTGATTGTGAATCCCTCATGCATGATTTCCACAGGGTTTTTCCAGCAGGAGATTCCCAGACAACTGGGTGTGAGATGTATGAAAAGCTGGGCTGGGAGGGCAATCAAACCTCTGGGTTAATTGGTGACCTCTGCCTGGACTTCAGCCCCACTGGCAGCTCTCAAAACCTCCACAATTAACACAGCACAGCCCAGTCTGGCCAAACATTTTTTTCCCCCCCCTCCTAATTAAATATTTTCTGGGACAAATCAAACATGTGCATAGTGCCAGGGTTGTGTTATCTCCAGAAGACTCAGGACAAAAGCAGAGCTGCCAAGAGCTCTGAAGCACCCAAGGATTCCCCATTTCCTGGCACAAATGCCAACCTGAGCAGTGCAAAACCTGCTCAAC
Organism: Erithacus rubecula; assembly: GCF_903797595.1. Classification (NCBI taxonomy): domain Eukaryota; kingdom Metazoa; phylum Chordata; class Aves; order Passeriformes; family Muscicapidae; genus Erithacus; species Erithacus rubecula. The sequence goes on along the minus strand of NC_136682.1, from coordinate 719,678 downwards.
AAATACCTGCTTATCAAGAGGGATTAGTCATGTGGATATTATTTTTTGGTCTCTGTAACTAACAGAAATAGATTTGATAAATAGGCAGCAAGTGGAGATTCCCATCACATCCTGCTGCAGGGAGTGCTCAGCACTTGGGGAGCTGTTTGTAACAAAATCTCCATTTTGAAGGTTGAATTAAACTTTCTGCTTGCCTTGCTCCCTTCAGCACGTGGCTCAAACAGAATAAAATAATCTCAAACAAGGGAATGAGCCCCACCTTGAGATGAATAAACAAAATCCAAGCTGAGAAGCAGCTGGAGAGCAGGATCTGGGCAGTGCTTTGGGCTGAGAGCCTGCAAGTTGCCACATGACAATTTTATGTTCCCCCATCAAGTGGCTGAAGGGAGCTGCTGTCATTTCCCCCCAGTCATGTGGTTTTCATGGGCAATAAATGCACTTTGAGCTTTTACTCTTTATCAATATTTTTTGGCACTAGACCAAGCTCATTAAATTCCAGTTCAGGACTCTCTGTCACATCCAGTCACTGCCCAAAATCAGAACCAGACACATCAGTTTTTAATGGTTGAACATCTGAGTATATCAGTGACAATTAATTCTGGGTAAGCCCCAAAATAATGATTAAACACACATTCAGCCACTTCCTTCAGTTTACAATGAGATATATAATTATCCCACATCCAACCAGCTGAGCTGCTCAGGATCTCTGAACCAAAGGAAACAATTGTACCCAAAGGAGGTGACTTCAGCTACTCTGGCAAAATAATGCAACAAATTATAAAAATCCTGATGTTTTCCAACAAGGAATTAAGGTGGCTGAAGGACACAGACCAACACTGCAGTTCAGACATTTTTGAGAATATTTCCAGAATGGTTCTTGAGGGTGATTGATCTCTACAAAATCCTGATTCCAGACAAAACCAGGACCTACCTTGGGTTTGTGGCACATATGGAGCCAGCAGCTTTGCTCTCTTCTTCTCATACCCCTTCTGTGTGATGTCCCCTTAAAAAAAGCAAAGAAAACTCATTTAATCCCATTTAAATTTTGCATTTTGAGGTCTGCTTGCTTTTTTTTTTTTTCAGTGCCATGAAGGTTTCACCTGAACACAGCTGTAGAAAACCTGAAACTCAATAAATCCAAGCACATTAGGATTTCAAAGCTCCATATTACAGAACTTCTGCAGTTTCCCTTGGGATCAGAGACCTACACCATCCACTATTTAAATGCAATAACTTGGATCACAGCAGCTATCTCAATGGAATATCAAAGCAGTGAAAAACTAAAAAGGGCAACTGGGAGTGCATGAAAATATTGTGTAACCACAAAACAATTTAGGTGAACAAAGTGGGATAATTCCCAACCAAAAGTGTGAAGGGGAAGTGCAAATTCAGAGCCTTATCTCCAATTAATGAAACAGCAAAGTGAGTCCAGCAGCTGCTTAAGGTTCTCCAAAAACTGAGCAAGGATGGACAGACAACTTCCACACTCCCTGATCAGTGCCAGGGTCTCACCACCCTCACAGGGAGGAATTTCCTCCATATGTACAACCTAAATTTCTTCTCTTTCAGTCTGAACCTGTTCCCCCTGTCCTGTCACTGCAGCTCCTGGTGAATTGAATCCCCTTGCAGCCCTTTCAGACTCTGGAGTTGCTGTGAAATCTCCTCACAACTTCTCCATCTGGACATTCCCAGCTCTCCCAGCCTGTTTTTAGTCCCTTTATCAATTTGTGGTCTCCTCTGGACCTGTTCCAACAGCTGCACATCCTTCTGATGGTGGGGACAGAACTGGACACAGGACTCCAGGTGGGCTGTCACAAAAGCAGAGCAGAGGGGGAAATCCCCTCTGGAGTGATTATTATTAGAGTGATTACTCTAGAGACCACAATCAGCATTTGTAAACTTTTCCCTCTTTTAAAAAAAAACCCTAATCTGTCTGATCCTGGAGATGCACCATCTGGCTGCTGTCTTTTGTTTTAATTTCTCACATTACATCAGAACCACAAGAAAGACTGGAACCTTGGAGGGATTAAAACAAACAGCCCTGCAGCGTTTCAAGGCTCTTCATGGCACTTAGCACCTCCCATCTCCTGAGATGGGCACAGATCAAACACACAGCACCAAGAAAAACAGAATTATTTGCTATCAAGCTAAAATCAAGCCACAGTTCCACGATGACAAGAAGTGATGATCACAAACAGGATGTTTTCTTTGCTGTGAGCCTCGAGTGAGAGGGAACAGCCTCAGCCCCAGAGCAGCTCTGGCTGCAGGGTTTGCTCAGAACTGGATCCTCCTGCCACACCACAAAAGGGGATTTCAGCTCCCAACACCACCAGTGTCTCTGCTAAAACATTCCAAGTGCCCAGTTTGGTTCCAAAGGTGATTTGTGAAATGCCTGCAAAGGGGATGGACTCCATTCCTCAGCTCCACTCAAACACCAGTGGCACTTGAAACAGAGACCAAGAGTTTCAGAGCTGGAGTGGGACTTAAAGGCTTCAGAATGGCAGAGGTTTAGATAAGATATTGGGAAGAAACTCCTCCCTGCGAGGGTGCTGAGGTCCTGGAACAGGTTCCCAGAGCAGGGGCTGCCCCTGGAGCCTTGGAAGTGTCCAAGGCCAGGCTGGGCAGGGCTTGGAGCAACCTGGGACAGTGGGAGGTGACCCTGCCATGGCAGGGGTGGAACAGGATGAGGTTTAAGGTCTCTTCCAACCCAAACCATCCCATGACTCCATCCTGAGGTTTAAGGTCTCTTCCAACCCAAACCATCCCATTATTCCATCCTTCTCTGACTCCTGTTGCTCAGGGCAGGGTGTGCATCTGCATACAGAATTTTATCTCCCTCCTCTAAAACTCTGTTTGAGTCAGGGCCCAACAAGTCCAAACAAAGCCAGCAGCTGAAAAGGAGAATGTCCAAGCAAAGCAGGAATTTTAGAGTCTGACTGCAGAGCAGAGCTCAGGTGATGCTCACCCCATGGGGACAGGGACATGCAGGGACAGGGACAGGGATGGGACAGGGACAGGGACAGGGGCAGGGACAGGGACAGGGACAGGGACAGGGATGGGACAGGGACAGGTACAGGGACAGGGGCAGGGACAGGGACAGGGACAGGGACAGGGACAGGGGCAGGGACAGGGACAGGGACAGGTACAGGGGCAGGGACAGGGACAGGGACAGGGACAGGGACAGGGACAGGGACAGGGACAGGGACAGGGACAGCTGAGCTCCCAGTGCCCAGGGATGGCTAAGTGACCACAGCAGCTTCAAACCCACCAGCTTTGCCCAGTCTGCCTCCCCCTTCAGAGGCAGAGGATTGTGGAGTGTCCTGAGCTGGAAGAGACTCACCAGGATCATCCATCCATGCACAGACACCCCAAAATCCCACCCTGGGCATCCCTAGTGCAGTGTCTGAATTCTCCTGGAGCTCTGGCAGTGCTCATTCCTTGGGGAACCTTCTGGGTTCCCTAAAATCCAACCTAAATCCCTCCTGGCACAGCTGCAGCCCTTCCCTGTGTCCTGTCCCTGTCACAGGGAGCTCAGAGCTCCATCCCCCTGTCCCTGACCTGGACCCTCTCCTGCAGCTTCAGATTTTTGATATCCTGGGACTGGAGCAGATGGTGACAATCCCCCCCCCAGTGACACTGGCTCTGGTGGCCCCCAGGACAAGGTGACCCTTTGGGCTCCCAGAACACTCACACCCATCTGGGAGGGACACAGAGCCAGGGGATGGACCCTGCAGGAATAAACAGAGAGGGGAGGGATTTCTCCTTTGTTCACAGCTTGTTATTCTGTGATTAATTTCTCCACAGGATTTAATTGTACTCCTGGCATTGGTGGTTACACACTACATCTAATGAAACATTTGCCACAGAAAATGGTTGGAATTAGTAAGGAATACAACATACACAAATAATGTAAGTACATTATGAACAAACACCAGAATTTTAAATAGTGGCAGCACCCCATTCTGTTTCACATGCTGGGAAACAAGAATTCTCTCTAATTACCAATAAAACAAACCCATCAACACTGGAATGAACAGAATAGTTCCCAGGGAAATCTGAAACCAAGGTGAGATACTACTGAGAAACAAGAAGGGAACTCAGGCCACAACACTATTTGCAACCTCCACTGTCATGTGGTGCACATTGCTGATATTATTGTAAAAAGGATTCTCTCAGCATAAACCAATAAAAAAAAAATCCTAATGCTATTTGGCAAAAGCAGAGAAGTTCCAAGGAGAAAAATTCAAGCAATAAATATAATAAAGCTGATAGATTCCTGAGACTCCCTGGCAGTGCTCTGTCTTCCTGCTGAATTTCCAATTCCATCTGAATTTTTATTTTGTTGTAACATAAAAAAAATAGATCAACCATTATTTGACAGACAGATTGACAGTCTCAATCCTGCAGAGGATTAGAAAATGTGAAGTTTCAATTTTGAGACCAGCCCCTACTGAAATGGAACTGGGCAGCAGGGACTGAAAGGTTTGGGGAAGGAGATAAATCTGATTTTTTTTTTTTTTTGGTGTCAACCAAACCACAACCACCTGAAATAAAGCTCCAGTAACACACAGGGATTGTCCTCTCAGGAAAAACTTCATGTGCAGGAATGGGGGCAGGTGTGGAGTCACCTCATGGGTGATTTGACTACTCCACCACAACTGGCACAATTGTCACATCCAGCCTTGGGAACAGGAGTGCCTCTGACACATGGAATGAACTTATTCAATAAAACCTCTTTTCTGCTGATGCACAGTCCAAATTTGGTACCAATCCACTGACACACACACAAAGAATCACCAGAGGAGAAGTTTTGTTTCACTCTGTTCCTTTTTTGCTGATTTACAGGAAATGGAAGTGGTGAGATCTGGACACAGATTTCCTCATGGAATATCATAAATTAAAACCACAGGAAGAGCACCAGGACAACAGAGCTGCAAACTCTGGAACCATTCCCTCCTCTGACATAAACCTTGTCAATCATTAACCCCCTTGCACAAATAAAAACTCTCTGGGTGCTGAACTGTCCCAGAGAGCTCAAAACCCACCCTGAGAAGCACAAGATGCAAGACAGGGCACCACAAAAAAACAAACCAGAGCTGATCATTTGGCTATAAAATGCTGTTTGTTCACCCCCCCAAAGGAAGAAATTCAAACAACAAACAATGCTGAGAGTCTCCTGGCTCCCTGCCAGCCAGCACCCATCTGTGTTCTGTTCATTCTGCATTCATCCACACCCCCAGAGAGTGGAGGCTGAGCCTCCCCAGTGAGGCTCTGCCCAGGAAAAGGGGTTCAGCTCCAAGGGAGCAGCTCCAGGGGTCTCAGAGAGATCAGAGAGCTGAGCTGCTGCAGTCACTGAGTCAGGGGAGGGGGGTCTGTGAATCCTTCAGGGAGAAATCAGAGTGCAGAAATTGAATTAAATGCATTGAAATATGTTAAGCCACTCACACATAAGGTAGAAGTGTAAGTTTTAAGATAAGTGAGTTTTAATGAACTCTAATGCTTTCAGTAAGTAAAAAGTTTAGATGCCAGAGTAGCAGTGGGAGTTCTAGAGAAAGTTAAAAAACATGCTGATGTTTTCAGCAGAGGCTCCAGGACCATGGTTGTGACAGTACTTAAACAGAGCTATAGTAAAAATAGAGCTATAGTAAATTACAGAGCTATAGTAAAAATAGAGCTATAGTAAATTACAGAGCTACAGTAAAAATATTCATTTCTCAAACAGAACAAGATAAGCTGTATGTGTAGTCTGTACATAGCCTAGCCTGTTAAAAAACTAGAATTCTAATAAGTTAAAAATTGGTGGTCTGAGTTTGTGTCTCAGCTTGTTAAGAAAATTCTTTATAAGAGTTTGTATTGGAAAGAGTTGGTGCTTTAGGCATTTGCTTCTTACCATTTACTTTTGTGCTTTTGCTTTTTGCCATCACTTTTGAGACTGATGTGCTTTGCAATAAATAAACTTTTTAGCAATTATTAGTTACTTGCTCATCTAAAATAAAATTAAAATAATATAAAAATTAAAATAAATAAAAATTAAAATAAAACTGACAGAGGTTGTTAAGCTCACCCTGAGCTGCTGCTGTGCTGGAGGAAGAGGTTTTTCTTCCTTCCTGCAGCTCTGCTGAGCCCCAGCTCCATCCTCAGCACCCAGAGGTGATGCCCTGGAACAGACTGGGTGCAAACACAGCCCCAGCAGCACAACCATCATCTGATCCTCATGGTTCTTGGGGAAAATACAGAATCCTCATGGTGCAAATACAGCTGGGGAGGTCTGAGCACTGGGAGAGCAAGAAAAAGGATGGAATTGTAATGACAGAGCCCAGGGAAGGCAAGAGAAGGACAGGGAAGGGCAGGGAAGGGCAGAGAAACTCTGGAGAAGCCAGAGAAGCCCAGGGAAGGACACCTGAGCAGCCTGGATGTCACACCTGCACTGGGTGCCCAGGGAAGCACACCTGGATGTCACACCTGTCTGTCACACCTGTCTGGCACACCTGTCACACCTGGCTGTCACACCTGGATATCACACCTGGCTGTCACACCTGGATATCACACCTGTCTGGCACACCTGGCTGTCACACCTGGCTGGCACACCTGGCTGTCACACCTGTCTGTCACACCTGTCTGTCACACCTGTCTGTCACACCTGGCTGTCTCTCACACCTGGCTGGCACAGCTGGCTGTCTGGCACACCTGTCTGGCACACCTGTCTGTCACACCTGGCTGTCACACCTGTCTGTCACACCTGGCTGTCTGTCACACCTGGCTGTCACACCTGGCTGTCACACCTGGCTGTCTCTCACACCTGGCTGTCACACCTGGCTGTCACACCTGTCTGGCTGTCACACCTGTCACACCTGTCTGTCACACCTGGCTGTCACACCTGGCTGTCTGTCACACCTGGCTGTCACACCTGTCACACCTGGCTGTCACACCTGTCTGTCACACCTGTCTGCCACACCTGGCTGTCACACCTGGCTGTCACACCTGTCACACCTGTCTGTCACACCTGTCTGTCACCTGCACTCAGCCCGTGCCCAGAGCAGCCCCGGGAGCGCCGCCCCTCCCCCACTGACGCTTTTCAGCAATTAGCGCTGATGATCTGCTGGAACCAGCGGTGCTCAATCCGTGCAAGGTGGTGACACCCGCTAATCCTGCTGGCTCAGACAATGCTCCTCTTTCAACATCCCTGCTCCCCTTCCCCCACGCAATGAGAACACTCAATCATTTACTGTCTAACAAAACCATAATTACTACAGTGCAGAAATTAAGGAAAATGATCACGTAGGGCACAGCATCTCCTCAACAAAGCCTCCAAACACTGGGCTGCAGCAAGGAAAAGATTCCAATTGGAAAGCTGTTTGTGTGCATTAAAAAAAAAAAAAATAAAACATCTGTTGATGTTTTCAACAGTTTGTGCTACCAGGGAATCCTGGTGGTGCTTCTGGTATTAGCCCTAAGCACAGACTAAAAGCAAACACGACAAAAAGATTGTAACAAAAGTAATTAAATTATTCTGTTATCACTGGTGGATTTCAGGTCTCACCCCTATAAATGACCTGATGATTTGGCCTTTCTTGCAACATCTCCCCGTGGTTTTATCACCTCAAACCTGCCCTCAAAGAGCAGAACACAAAGTCTGGAGGACCAACACTGAGACAATGACCAGAAATGCTGCTGAAAGTGCAAAATGTTCTTTTGCTGCACCTCCAGACAAAGCCTTTGAAGTGTGACTGGAGTGGCAGGCAGCACATTTGAGAAACCCAAAGTGAGGATTAAGTGCACTTGTGGGCAAAAAATGGGCACAAGATCGAGCCAGCACTTAGTAAGGAATGCTGTCATCACCCATTTGTGCACTTAGAGCTGGGTGCCACCTTTATTAAAGATGAAATTCCTCCCTGTGAGGATGGGGAGGGCCTGGCACAGGCTGTGCAGAGGAGCTGTGGCAGCTCCATCCCTGAAGTGTCCAGGGTCACTGGACAAGGCTTGGGGACACCTGGGATAGTGGAAGGTGTCCCTGCCCACAGCAGGGGTGGAACAAGGTGGGATTTAAGTTCTCTTCTACCTCGAGCCAGTTTGGGATTCTGTGATTTTCCTGGAGAACTGGTAACTTGTAGACAACCCACACTCTCCCCAGTGGTTTTACCAAGGGTTAAAACTGAGACATCCTCAGTCCCAGGCTTCAGCAAGCCAAAACACAACATTTAAACCCTTTTTTCTAAGGCTGTGTGCTCAAATAAACTGTACCTGTGCAATGGCCTTAAACTCCTCCCACCACTCTTAGCTACATCTGCAGCACAAAAACTCCATTTGAAACAAGTTTAGACAATTGCCTTGTTCTGTTTGAGGCCAAGTGATGATGCAGCTTCAAAGATTCCCTCCTCCTTCCTTTGGGTGAAGCTGTATATCAGGTTTCCTTCTTGGAGACAACAGCAAGGTCTGTGAATTAACAATCTTCCAGAAAAAAAAAAAAAAGTGATTTATTGAGAGAAACGACACTTTACTCACTGTAGTTGTCACCAAAAATCCAGGCCAGGTTTGGGCTCTGCAATTCCCCTTTAACAGCAGCATTGTATTGCCAGCAGCAGCATGAATAGGGCACTGAAAAGCCAGAGGGGCTCACAAAGCTGCGTTTGTTGGGCACAAGCATTAAACTGCTCCAATCTCGGTGTTCAAAGTTTCACAGACAGATCAGCTCCAGATTAATTTACACACACAGAACAAGCAGACTTGGCTGCAGCACTGTGGGGGCTCTGTTCTGCAGCTCCAAAACCCTTTGCTAAAAGCTTAGGAGTGTTGCTTTACCAAATTCAAACTATTTTAATCTCAACATTTATTATTTCAAAAGAATTCCATTCAAGATGAGGTTCAAGGTCTGGGTTATCCCAGTTCACAAGGTGCTCTTCACCCGGGGTCACTCACTGGGTGCCATAAACCTTTAGGGGTTTTTTTTTGTTGTTGTTTTAACTTCAGGCAGTAAATCCAACTTGTGAAACTGTACAGAAGAATGTCTTTATCTTGCAGCAGCATTTCTGAGTTGCAGTGTCCTGGATTCACCCGTCTGGGCTGTGTATTTCCAGCTGTAATCTTCCAGGCCATATGTGATGCATCACCAAGTGGGTGAGCTGAGGACAGGGCTCAGTCCCTCCTGTACACCTGGGCAGGGGACATTGGTGACAAAAAGGTGTCACCAAGACACAGCTGGTGATTTATCATGGGTTTTTCTGCTGAAAACACCACTATCCAAGGGCAGCAAAATGAGTTCTCAGGGGTTTTGGGAGCCAGGGCTGGGAATAGCAGAGGCTCTGGTGGGTGTGACAGCTCTGGGTGATTCTTCTCTCCCAGCAGACATGAGAACGTGCTCAGCTCACCGTGACTGTGTGTGGCTCATGCAGCATCACTGGGCTCTGGTATCCTTATTTAAATTTTATTTAAAGGACTTCATCACCTACATTGGTCAAAGGACTTCTCCTTCACCTCCAGGCAAGAGCTAAAAGCCAGAATGACTTTGCCTTTCAGATGCTCAGCTGGGACAATGGGATGTAAAATGTTCATTAGGAGGAATTTCTTCATGGAAAGGGCAGTTAAACATTGGAAGGGGCTGCCCAGGGAGGTTTGGAATCCCCATCCCTGGAGGTGTCCAAAATCTGAGTGGATGTGGCATTCAGAGCTCTGGGCTGATGACAAGGTGAGGATTCCATCACCTCAGAGGCCTTTTCCAGCCTCCAGGATTCTGAGATTCTGTGATCAGCCACACAAATCATGCTGCCAATGCACAGTTAACACCCACCCTTCCAAAAGGTAAAATGTTCTTAAAAAAGCTCCAAAGATTCTTCAAGATAAACTCTTAAAACCTTCAACTCCATCAGGTAATTGTGTTAACCCTGATAACCCAAAACACAGGTTCTGCTCAGCTGCCTCCAACCAACACCTACAAAATCCAATCATCAAAGTAAACTTTATATGAGATATTCTATTGCAGTCATATAAATTTTACATCACCCATAAAATCTATGTACAGCAAATGCACATAAACAGTTGAATTCCACATACAAATAAAAAAATCTTTCATGTAACCCCATGCTAGGAATAAAAAGTAAAAATCCTTTCAATAGCTACAACTTGTCTTTTGGGGAAAATTTTCCCTCCTGAATGCAACAAACCCAAGGCTTTGTCACAAACAGGATTTTACAAAATCTGTTCAGGAGAAATGTTTTCATCTATTTTTAATATGAGAACCATGTGAGTTGAGAGGCAGGAAGCACTGCAGGGTTTTAACACCAGAACAATCTGCAGGAGGGGATCACACATGTACCCAAAAACCAGCTGAGCTGAGTAAAGCAAGAGCATTAAACAACCCAGCTGAAGTGATTCTACCCTGAATAATTCTTTCTGCTCACAGCCACCAGCAGAAATTCCCAAGTATTCAATCCCCAGCACAAGTGCAGAGCTCACACTCTCCCACCAGACTGAAAAGCAAAGTTTCCCAGGAAGTGACTAAACTGTGATTCAGCCCTTGATTCAGGCATTGTCACCCTCCAGGTAACACTGGATTATTTGAGCTGGGAGTGCTGATAACTCTCCCAGGAGTTGCCTGTCCAGCCCAACAACAGCAGATTACACACAAGCCCTGCCTGCTCTGGCAGTCTGAACTTTCTACAAGGGACAGACAAGTGTGGACAGATGATTTTTCCAAATCAAACCTGGTTTTAGGCCAGGTTTAAAACAAAGACAAAGCTATGCTGGCACCCAAAGAGATTAAACCAAGTTACTGTGGGTTTGAATCATGTGTGTGACTCCTGTCAGCCTCCTTTCCTTGGCTCTCAGGTGTCAATATTTAATATTTCTCTTGATTTTCATTTTTAACATGGACTCCTTGCTGGTAATTCTCCTCCCATCCTGACAACACAGCAACACCTTTCCAACCATAGCAAAAAGGCAGTTTGGGTACACAGCCCACTTCAATCCAGCTGGAGCTACTTTTCTTAAGTAAATCCAAGATTCTTGGATAAGATGCAAGAAGAGAAGAAAGAAATTAAGAGCAATTATTGCCCTATCTGGTGATCAAACACAGCTGCTCACATCAAGTGCTCAGCAACTCCAACCTGCCCTTACACAGAGCACAGAACCTAACCCAGTTGGCACCTCAGCCAGCACAGTAATTATGTATTTCCAGATGGGATAATGCTATTCCAAGTCACAGCCATGAGGTTGATGATTATGCATGATGAAATAAAGAAAGAGAACTTGATGGAAGCACTGGTACTTAACAAAATCCCTCCTGAAACAAAACCCAACTGAAAAATAGAAGCAACCAAGCACGGTGAACAATCAATTGTAGGAATGAATCTTTTCAAAAATCAAGATCAAAATCACAGCCCTCCTGCCCTGGTTTTCCTAAGGAGTCAGTATCAAGTGTGTATTCATAAGGATTTTACTCCCATTCCATAGAAAAAGCAGCAGAGAAAGTGGTGGCTGCTTAAGAGAGCAAAATAAAGAGAAAAAATAAGAGAAATAAGCAAAAAAAATTAAGAAAACTAAGTAAAAAAAAAACCTTTTTTTTTTTTTTTTTTTTTTTTTTTCTTAAGAGAAAAAAAAAGTTTCTCCCAAAGCACTGAAATGTGGAGCAGAGCCCCAAGTCACTGCACAACCAGTGCTCACTCCAGGACAGTCACTATTAAACAGGATTAGTCACCAGAGCAGGATCCCACTACTTAAAGGCAAAGCAATACAATTATTAAACTTTTACCAGTCTCCAATTAGTGTGTGACACCTGTAATTTGACTGGAGCCTCCCACCAAATTCCTGACAGAGGCAGCAGCAGCTCCAGGAGCAGCACAGAGATTTCTACTAATTCCCTTCAAACCTGACTGGTGGGAACCAAAATAATTCATTCAATACCCTGAAAGAGAGAAGAGAAGAGAAGAGAAGAGAAGAGAAGAGAAGAGAAGAGAAGAGAAGAGAAGAGAAGAGAAGAGAAGAGAAGAGAAGAGAAGAGAAGAGAAGAGAAGAGAAGAGAAGAGAAGAGAAGAGAAGAGAAGAGAAGAGAAGAGAAGAGAAGAGAAGAGAAGAGAAGAGAAGAGAGAAGAGAGAAGAGAGAAGAGAGAAGAAAGAGAAGAGGAGGAGGACAGAAGAGAGAGAGAAGAGAAAAGAGAAGAGGAAAAAAATGGGAAAGGAAAAAGGGGAAAGGAAAAGGAAAATCCAGGAAAGGAAAAGGAAAATCCAGGAATTGATATCCCAGGAATGGACAGCCCAGACCAGCTCTGCTGCACTCAACAGCATAACCCATTCAAGTCAGCTACAAGCCTGGAAAACCAGATTTAAACAGACAGAGCAGAAGAAAAATGTCCTGCCCAGCATGGCCTGAGCAGCAGATCCCAGGCTCTGTGCTCAGCCTGGGCTGTGTGAAGCTTTCAGTTGTGTTTCCATCAGCATCCACAGCTCCTTAGTGCTGAGGAAAGCCTGTTGGCACAGCACCAGCAGCTAAAAAATCCCCATTTTGCTGTCAGCTGCAGGGCTCTTCACAAGCAGGATCACAGCAGGAGCCACTTGTGCTCAGGGCTCTTTGGGCAGAGTCAGTGTCTGCTCCAGCACAGCTTTGTTCCTGCTGAGGAGCAGGATGTGGCAAGATCCTTCTCATGTGAAAGCCTTGAAAAGATCAAAATAATGAGCAAAGAGAGCCCAACACCCAACTGCACTTTGTAAACTTACCCCAAAGTCACTGAACTTGGATGCTGCAGGGGAGAATGGATTTTTCTCCCAGCACACCTATTCCTCCTAATTAACAAAGCATATTAATAGTTTTTAAAAAATAATTACATACAATTTTTAAATAGGAAAAAACCATCCTTTTACCATAAAGAGAAGGTGCAGTCAATTTACAGCCTTTGTTATGCAGGGTATTGTGATATCACCCTGATATTTCTGTTGTTCCCATAATGGAATTTTCTATCAGTACATCACCATCAAAACACATTTTTACAAAACTGGGAGGACATACATCCCTTCCACACTGACACCAATGCATCCTGAACCAAAATAAACAGATCTAAAATTAAAAAAATCTTATTCACCAGCCATCTCCAAATCCTCAACTACTTCTGACAGAGGATTTTCCTCGTGCTGCCTCTCTCAGGGTGCAATGGCTCCTCTTCCAATTTAAATAAACTGATTTCTCAAATGTCTCACTCATAGAGGGAAGGAAGTATGGAGAAATCAGCAGGATTATTTAAGAGCACACAGTCAGCAACTTGAGAAAAACTAAAAGAACACAAACAAAAGGGGTTCTCATGTGCTGACCTGCCTTCATGTCCTGCTCTGTTCACTTGACCAAAATGTCTTGAATTTGGGGGAAAAAAAAAGGAACTTTATGTCTAATAACAAGCAAAAATTCCATGGTGTATTTGCACTAATAAGGTACAATCTCTCCAAGATCAAACTTACTGTAAAAATAGGTCCAAAGTTATGAAATATTTATATCAACTTCTATGAACAGATTTCAGCCCTAACCAGGTAAAAGCTGGACCTTGTCACCAAAACACTGCTTGGCTCTGGAAAAGTAGGAACTGCTGGTTCTGTTTTCTGGTTAAAATCATGGGGAAGTTACTCACAGAACAAGATGAGCTTCTTAAAAATATTTCAGTAATAAATCAAAACAAATAAACCTTACTTGCACACCCTAAGTGAATCCAAATGCTCTCTCCAGTTGTCCTCACATCCAGCAGCACAGGAAGCCTGAAAAAGCTGCTAAAAGCCTGAAGAAGCCCTAAATTAAATATTCATACTCTGAAAATGATGAAGCCAGCACTAACCCCAAGCAAGAGATGAAAGATTTCCTGCAATGGGTGATGCTGAGCTGGAATTCATGAATGAGGAAGGCACTGGTAGCTCTGAATTTGTCACTTGGGGATTTTCCTGAGATGCTCCTTCACTTTTCAGTTCCCTAACACAGAACTACCCCCCATTTCCTCCAATTTAGGATCCCTGCTTGGTCAGGTTTTAATAACAACCTGAAAGCATTTGTTGAAAGCTCCTAAAAAATAATTGAATGATGACATCAATTACTTAATTTTAATGAGAGTGAGATCATATTTTAATTTTCCATTCTGCATTCAATTTCAAGCAAAGGTGACTGTGCAGTTTCTCTCAGCAATAGCCAATGTCCCTCCAAGGTGGAAGCAGAATTACTTTCAATAACAAACTACACTTTATTACCTTATTTCTCATTAGCAGTTAATTCTACAGAATTAGCTTGGCTTTATTACTATGCAAAAAGACAGGTAAATCCTTCAACTTACTCACTGAAAAACAGCTTTGAACTCTCTGCTTCTCACAACAGGGAAAAAATCTTGCCAGCTAAATTCTCTCTAGGCATGGACAGAGCAGGATTTAATACATAAGTTTAAAATGTCCAAGAAAAATTCTAAACCTACCAAAAAAAAAAAAAAAAAAAAAAAAAAAAAAAGGTAAGAATTGCCTCTGCCTGGTTGTTCCCAGCTCAGGGTGGAACCAGAGGAGCTTTAAATCCCCTTCCAAGCCAAACTATTCCATGATTCCATAGATTAGTTCACTTCCCACTTTAACACCAGTTCCTGATCCACAGCCTGTGTGACCTTTCCAGCCTCACCAGTGAAGAGATGAAAATTCAACATTCCCTTTTATTCCTGCTAGAAATGACAACAGAAAAAAAAAAGGACTTGGACAGGAACCATCTGTTCCTGTGCCTAATGGAGCCATAATCACTGGATAACAACCATTCCACAGAACATTCCCCTGTTTATAAAACCAGGGTGTCAGTGTAATAATATTAATGGGGAGCTGCTTGTGTCTTTTTGGATAAAAATCTGATATTCACAGCAGGCTTTGCTTTCAGCTGCAAACACCAAGCAGAGCAGCACAGACAGAACTCACAATTAGGGGGTGGAGGGGCAGCAAGAGCTAAAGATGTGTTGACAGTAATAATTTGAGATATTCTGCCAAGAAAGAGAAACTGAAGGATTAACATCCAAATAGAAAATCTGCAATTAAGCAAAAACCTCTGAAAGAGAAGGAGTGTGGACACAGCTCTGGGTTGGATCTTTGCCCTCCAATTTGTTCTCCAAAACTTCTCTGCTGACTCTGTGTGTTTCACAGAAATAAAATTCATGCCACGCCACGGAATAGTTTGTCAAGAGAAATGTTGATGTTTGGGAAATAAAACAACCACCTCTCTCCAACATCTCTTGCACAATAGGATTATTTCTTTTTTAGCACTGGGATTCTACAAGCACAACAGAGAACTACATAAAAAACAAAGAAACAAATTAATTCCTTGGAGAATTCCAGCTGAGATCTTCCTACTGAACACAGTGCTGACCTGCAGTGCCTGAGCATCCAAAAAAACACCTGCAGGCTGCAGTACCTCATTTGTAGCCAAGAAACTTTTCTCTAGCCCTAATTCTGCTGGAGAAAACACAACAAAATTCCTCCTGGAACCAGCAGGTCAAAGGCAGGTGGCCCCCAACTGCAGAAAAATACAAAACCACACAGAAGCCACAAGTGCAGGATGTGCTCACAGTGACCCAACACTGTGCTCAGAGTTCTCTCAAGTGTGATACCTGCATCAGTTGTGCTGTGCACAGGCAGGATTGAATATTTCATGTTAAAAGCTCTAAAAAGAGGAACAACAACAAAAAAAAAAAAGCCTTGGCCCAGAAGTGCAGCCTGTCAAAATCAACCACTCAGCTGACAGACAGTGCTGCACCCCTCAGTGCTGAGAAAGCTGGCATGACAGCCATAAATCACTCCAAAATCTTCTTTTCATGCAGAGGAAATGGAATGGTAAAGATCCAAACATGAAAACGTGCCCATTTTTAATTTGCTTGGTTGCACTCGTTTAAAATTGACGTTTGATACTCGAGCTTGTCTCTCCTTTTTATTTCTGCAGGCAGCAAGTTGAGAATGAGGAATTTAACACAGGGAGAAACCAGAGGAATTTATCCCAGGGAGAAACCAGAGGAATTTATCACAGGGAGAAACCAGAGGAATTTATCACAGGGAGAAACCAGAGGAATTTAACACAGGGAGAAACCAGAGGAATTTAACACAGGGAGAAACCAGCAGATCCCAGAGCAGAGGGAAGTCACACACAGGCTCCAGATGTTCTGCAAGGGAGCAGCTGCACACAGAACATCCCTCCTGGTTACAGCAGATGGGGTCAGTGCTCTCCTCAAAGACCCTCAGGAGGAAAATCTTGAGAATTCAACACAAAATCTTGGAATTCAGACACCAGCAGCAGCTCTGAGCTGCTGGACACTGACATGCAGGATTGTGTGATGCTTTCAGCTCCCTCCCTCCAGAGAGGCCAAGGAAGACCTGGGGATGCAGCAGTGCCTGGATGGACACAGGTTTCCTTGAGTCTCTAACAAAGGCTTGGAGCAGTTGGCACAGTGCCCAGCCTTGCTGCCTTCCTCCTCCTCAGATGTGCTTCCATCCCCAGATAAGGCTCTGGATTCACACCCTGCACAATCAGAGGGAAAGGACAGCACAGGAAACATCAGTCAGCTTTTCCCCTGGGCCAGGGAACTCCCTGCAGCAGCCAGCACAGTCCTTTGGCCAATGTCACAGCAGACAAGGTGCTCAGAGCTCCACCATTAACTGGTTCAGTGAGTTAACACACAGATCTGTCTGCAAGGGCACAATGTGCTGAAGGAGCAGAAATGCACCTTTCAACTAAGAATCCCTGAAACAGCTTCAAACAATCTCTCTGAATGGTGGAAACAATCCAACAACAGCAAGCTTACCCCGTGTGACAGCACCTCTTGGGGACTTCTTGTCACACTTCACCCACAGAAAACTATTCTGAAACAGCTCTTCCTGACAGCAGAATTATAGAAAAAAACAGCTCTGACATTTCCCAGGTCTCTCCACTTCCTTTCCTTCTCCTTTTCTTGGACTGTTTTACAGACTCCTCTCACTATGGCAGAGATTGAACTGCAATAATGGGAATTTCTCTGTGCCTGAGAGCCCCTGCACCCAAAGCAGGACCTGGTGCAAGGATTGCACTGCAATACTGGGAATTTCTCTGTGCCTGGGAGCTCCTGCACCCAAAGCAGGACCTGGTGCAAGGATTGCACTGCAATACTGGGAATTTCTCTGTGCCTGGGAGCTCCTGCACCCAAAGCAGGACCTGGTGCAAGGATTGCACTGCAATACTGGGAATTTCTCTGTGCCTGGGAGCTCCTGCACCCAAAGCAGGAGCAGCTGTAGCAGCAGAGCCCCAAGGTGCCACTCTGCAGGGTGGGAGCACCACAAAGCCACACACACACTCCCAGCTGCACCAGGGTCACATCCTCCAGAACCTGAAGCCAAACTCAAGAGAAGACAATTTCCTCCTTCTTCAGTTCTCAGTCAACTCTTTTCTTTTTTATTTCTGCCCAGATCATTGTGTCTCTGCTGGAGGAGGAGCCTGCAGTGCCATACAGTTCTCACCATTTCACCTGGTCTGTCATTTTCAACATTCTTCTGTCATTTTCAACATTCCTCTGTCATTTTCAACAAGAGAACATAAACAAGTAATTACTTTTCTAGGAGAACAGGCCAAGTTTTGGCATCCTGGAGAACTTTTATGACCATCACCTCCTCATTTTGTGTCTCCCTCCCTTGACTTTGTTGAATCCAATTAAATATCTGGAAGGTGAGAAAGAGAAAACGTCACCTTTGCCACAGATTCAACCTCCATAAATACATCCCTGAGAGCTTCCAGTGCATGAACCTTGATTTCCATTTGTCTTTTCCCATTGGGTTCAACCCCAGGAATCACCTTCAGATCCCAGAGGGAAGTGAACAGGTTGAACACCCTTGGCTGTGCACACTGATAACTGAGAAGGATCCCCCCAGGAATGGGAATCCTGCAGGGAAGGTCTGCAGGACAAACCTCTGCAGCTCTCCTGAGCCAGAGGATCCTATTCCTCAAAAATCCAAAAATCCAAACCTCCTCAGCCACAGGTAACAAAAAAAGGAAGATTTCAATCCCCCCTGTACAGAGATACAACAGAGAAATTGCAATCAGGGAAGGCAGGGAGGAGAAAGGTCCAATTTTTTTTTTTTTTTTTATTAAAGTCACATCTGTAAAAATAGCTTTGTTCAGATTTATTAAAAAATCAGCTTATCCACCATGAAAGAGAGGAGACCCAGAGCATGAGTGAGTAATTACCCCTAAAACACAGGACAGGAATCACAGGAACATCAGGAATGACTTAGCCTGATCCAAATGCTTTTCCTTAGAGCTCCCATGCTACAAGCAGCCACTTCCAAAAGTGTTTTACCAAAGCTCTGTCCAATGCAGGAGGATTTGGTGCACAAAAGGCAGAAGGTAATTATATCTTCCTGTTTGCTCTTCTTGCCAGAGATTTTTTTTTTTTTTTTTTTTGAAGGCCTACTGCAAAAAGAACTGCCTTGAAATCCTTCCAAGGCAACAGCAGCTCCAGGGTTATAGGTTTTTCTGATTTTGGGGAAATGTGAGAGCAAATTAACTCAGCTCTCTGTGCTTCTGGTCAAAATGACTAAAAGAATGTTCCCAAGTCCTTGAAGCTAATGGCAATTGGCCCTACACAATTTTTACATGCTGCAATTTTGAAACAGGACTTAACAAGTAAAGTGTATCAAACACAGGAATAACTAGACAGAAATGTTTGCTCAAGGTTTCTAGGTGTGGCTGCAGCCAAGACATAATGGGATTATTTCTATCTGACTCATTTGCTTTGCCTTCATCCACAATTCTCCCTATTTAGGACTCAGTAATTGACACTTTTCTGCACTACAGGACTTTTTAAAATCAGGACATTTTCAAGGAGGACTTGAAAATTTAAAGCAGAGAGGAGAAATGTCAGAAATACAGTGGGTTTGTGTCATGTTCAGCCAAACCTGAGCATCACCACCATGGAGAAGTTTCCTTGCAGCAGGGTGAGACATGCACCCAGTGGTGATCAGATTGGAAATGTCACAGTGGGAGTGACAAAATCCCCTCAGTCAGGAGGGTCTGATGTCCCCAGCATCTCCCCTCCTTCCTGCCTGGCAGCAAAAAATAACAACACTTCCCCCTTTTCACTTCCAACCCCAAACTGCAGAAGAATGGAGGTTTTCATTCCAATTACAATAAGAATTGTTCTTTTTTTAATCCACAAGGGATCACTTAAAGTTTCTGCCCTAAGAATAAACACAGGTCTCAGTCTCAAAAAACATTTACACTCGAGCATTTGGCCATTGGGAATCTTTTTGTAACACAAGAGGCTTCAGCTTCACCTTCAGTATTTTATCAGGACTGACACAAAAGCCCAAAAAAAAGTTTCAAAATAATTTATAATATGGTTCTTTCACATCTATGAAACCCAAAAGCAATGAAAGGTTTGGTATTTTTCTTAAAAAACACAACTTAAGATTCCTAAAAGTTCCATCCCGTGCCCTCTGCAGTTTGCCAAAGTTCAGAGCTTTGCACGGGATGGAAAGAGGGAGGTTCCAAGAGGTGAGAGCAGCCTGAGCTCTGCCAAGGCTTTGTTATGAAACCTGAGGACACACACCACACAACAGAGATGATTTTTATTTTATTTTATTTTTTTTCCAGCCTGGAGAGGCAGCACAGTTTCTCTCTCCCCTGCAAACACCATCAGGATCTTGCTCCAACACCCCATGGGACTCTCAGCAATCTCCTGAATGCCAGAAATGGAGCACCTTTAATAGGCATTTTCCACTTGTATTCAATTAAGGGAAAAAAAAAAAAGGTAGCACAGTTTAATAACTGCAGATCTGTTTATTCTCTACCAGCACTGCTGAGGATCTGGGACTTTTATCTCACTGGGATCACCTGACTCCTGAGCCCAGTCTCCATCCCAGGGTGAACAATCACAGCCTGGAATTTGCCATGTCACTCCTCAGCTCCTTGGAGCAGCTCTCCCTGTCCTCACCCCAGTGACAATGCACATTGTGAGCAGGGATGGCAGAGCAGGGATGGCCAGCACTCCTCACACCACAGCCCACAGTCACCTTGGACAACTCCTAACTCTGCTCTCACCTCTTGCTAGAAAAATCTTCAAAGCCTCCTTGGCCTCCTCAGGGTTTCTTTTGGCTGGGCAGCTCCTCTCTGGGATCACTGTTTCCAGAGAAATGCAAATTAAAAGTAGCAAAGCAAGTGTATCAGGCACCCCTGATGTACTCTGCTGCTCTCAGGGGGCAAATCAGCATTGCCAGAAAAGGTGCTTCAAACTGAAATGGCTCCTGGTAGGTTAATTAGCACCCCAAATGAAGAGCTGGTGCATTAAAGGGACAACAGGAAACACAAAACTTCAGCCTGTTCTGGAATCACACACAAGGACAGGGCCTGAAACCAAATCTTTCAGACTTTTTCTGCTGTATCATTCCTGCTTTGATCACATCCTTCCAACTTATGGCCAACCAAGTGTCCCATCAGAACTCACTTTGCTGCTACAAAACCAACTCCAAACCCAGTATTTCCAAAATCTCCCCTGGCTTGTCCCAGGACCAGATGTGTGTCAGGTGTGCATGAGGGAAGGGATAAAACAAAAATTCCTCCAAAGGTAACCTGTGCTGCTCTGAGAAATGAATGATAAACCTGTATTAGATGATCCCAAGTAAATTCCTTAATGCAGTGAGCAAAAAGCCAGGAATACAAACACTGACTCATCTTTGCAGTTTACCTTTATCTCCAATAAAAGACTCACTCATGCAACTCCTTTAGGACTGAGCCCCAGGAACAACATCCCTGCTAAGAGCAAAAGATGGAAAAAACATCCCAAACAATTCCAGTGCTGCACTTTAGACCTGATGTTTGACATTAGTCCTGATCCCAGAGGCAAAATGGGAGCTCTCCATGCACTCAGGCACCCAGCTGCAGCCATCCCAAATGGAATGCATTATTCCTGCATTAAAACATATGTTTTTCAAGGCAGCCAGCCATCCAGGGAGATTACAGGAGACCTAATTTTATCAGGCAGGGATACAATTCTCCTGGTTGTTTTTGCTCCCTAGGGACATGGAGCTGGTTGCCTGACTGCTGGGGAACAATTCCGTGGCTGATGGTTCAGGCAGGGACTGGAATTCTGGGCTCACAAAATGGATTAATGGATGCCCTGTAGGCTCTGTGGGCTCCCATCCCTGTGGAATTCAGCAAGACCTAGTTTGCATCAGCAATTCTCAAGTCAACAAGAATTAGGAAGAGTTTA
This sequence comes from Erithacus rubecula, assembly GCF_903797595.1. Taxonomy (NCBI): domain Eukaryota; kingdom Metazoa; phylum Chordata; class Aves; order Passeriformes; family Muscicapidae; genus Erithacus; species Erithacus rubecula. The sequence goes on along the minus strand of NC_136682.1, from coordinate 698,469 downwards.
TGTTGGCAGAGAAGTGCTAAAACTTTTAAGAGGTTTTTTTTTTTTTCTTTCTTTCCTTTTTATCAGCTTAAGTTACATGAAGTAAAAGAAGGTGATTGCTCACAGCAAGGAAAGTTATGTTACTATTACATTACTATCTTTGGTATAAACTAACTTAAACTTACACCCTGCCTATGTTTACTTCAAGCAGTGTTTCCCAAACTCTCAGCTTTGAAGTTTGGAAAGAACACAAACTGATGGAAAGAGGAATTTTACTCCAAATATCAGGCAAGAGCAACAACCCAGCATTCCAGATGAGAAATTCAGGAAAATTCGTGTAGCAGCTGGAATGCTGCTGCTGCAGAGCATCCGTTAGCTATAAATCATTATTTCCTCACACACTGCAAATGGAGGAGTTTTCCATTCTAATTAACAGAACAAGACATCCTGCCCTGATGACTTGTCCCTGATTTCACAAGATCCCCAAAAAAAAAAAAAAATTTTTGGATTGAATCAGCCTCAGCAGAGAAAAATGCTTCAATTCCTCTCTCTGTGAATCCACGTCCAAAAAAGCAACTGAGTAACTCATGGAGAGATTCAGGAAATGCTTTTTATAACTGAGACACGGGGTTTAAAGAAAACCATCCCAAGGAATTATCTGCACATTGTATTTGAAAGAAATGCAAACAGGAACTCTCCAGCTTCTGCCCATCCCTTGGGAATGCTCACCATGAGTTCACTTTTTGGCTCCTGAAACTTGCCACTGAATAAACATGATAAATGCAGTGAACAGAAAACTTCATGACAAACACTAATCAGAGAGAGGGGATCAGGAAGGAACCATCATCCTTTCCACAACATCAGAAGCACAGGGGGTGCTCCATGGATTTCTGCAAGTTGGGAAAAGCAGCAGCAGCTCTGTGCAGCTCCTCTGCCACCCATCACATTTCCTACTCAATATTTCATGCTAGAGAATTTAAAATAGCAAACTGGAGATCAGTTATCTAGGACACCACAAACTCCAAATGCAGCTTTAGCACAGCTGTGCCAGGCCAGCAGGTCTGCTGAACATTCCCAGTCTGAAAATGCAAAATTCCCAGCTGAAATGGCAAATATCACCTGGAACTACTAAGAGCCATAAAATCCACTCTGGGAATCACTGCTGCTCCCATCCACCCAGTTGAGGAAACTGGTTCTAACTCCAGCAAAGCTTCACAGAAGCACCCAGGGAGGAGGTGCAGGACTCTTTTTAAAGCCTCTCATTTCCTCCTCTGCCCAAGGCAAAGGGTCAGAGCTGCAGCTTTTAACAAGAGCCCCAAAGTCACTCCTCATTTCCTAAGTATAAAAGGGACATCAGAAAAATATGCATTCTTTAACTTTCCTGGTTATTTTTTATTATTCCAGTCTGGATGCTCCAAAAACCTTCCTCCTCCTCCTCCTCCTCCTCCCCATGCTTACATGCTTCAGTCATGTACCAACAGTAAACCCAACTCCCACTCACAGTAGCCAAAATATTTCTTCCAGTATTTGTGTTTAACTCCCTCCCTCCAAACCATTAATCACTTAAATCATTCTGCTGTGACCATCTGCAGAGCAGAAATCTGTGATCATCTCGTGGACCTTCTGTTTGCTGCACTGGTGACAGATCTGGATTCTGCAGCTCTTGGTCACGACTGGAGCTGCATTTCCTTTTCCTGTGACACACACACTGCACTGAATTCCATGTGCTCCATGCTTGCATCACTTTTTCCTGGGCTGTGAAGCTAAAGAAAATACAATTTCATCCACAATGAAAGCAGATGAAGGATTTTTACTGGGATCTTTGTAGAGCCAAGCAAGGCTGGATGATCCCTGTGACAGCTCCAGAAGGTTTTAGGCATTTCAAAGCTCTCAAACTTTACCTGCACTGGCTGCACACAGACTTTGACTGCCTCAAAGCCCTGCTCAGATCTCTCAGCAGATTTGGGACCCATCTGCTGCCAGTCCTGCAGGTAAATTAAGGAAGCAACATTAAAGCTTTCCCAGTGCTGGTTTTGCCTAATGCAAGACATGTGGGTGAGATGCTGCATAAATGCACAAAAACCACCTGTAAGTCCTGTTAGCTACAGGCTGATCAGATCCAACTTGCTTATGTTTATAAAGCTCTTCTTCAACCTTTTCTGTGCTTTGCCCACAGTTCCTCTCTGAGTGGGGGAAGAGACTGAAGTGAAACCTTTCTGCTCACTCAGCACAATCCATACAACCAGTCCCTACTCAGACAATTACTTCCTTTGACTCTGTAATTTAAATTCTGTGCTTCAGCTGCTTAATCTATAAAAAAGGTCCTCACCTCCTCTGACAGGCGCCTGGCAATCAGAGATTGCAACCTGAAACACACAATTTTTCAAAGATCAGAGAAATACCCTGATTCCATGAGAAATTTTCAAGCCAAACAAAATAAAGGCTCTACCCACTTGCTTGAGTCAACATGTTTTCTTCCAGTAAGGTTCTATCCCATTTGGCTGGCCTTCAGTCCTGAGTTTCTAGTTTTTGCTGATACTCCTTTTTCCACACATGCCACCATCCTTCTGTTTCCTCAGCTTCTGAAAAATCCTCACACAAAGCTCTGCTCTCCAGAGAGAGACAATCAGCTTGAAAAGGAACAAACCCAGGTGCACATTCACAGAAACACCCAGCCAGAATCCCAAACCAGACAGCAAATGTGTGTTTAGCAAACAGAAACCAGCTCCTTCTCCATCAGGCAAAGGGGAAGAACCCAGAAGTGGCTGAAATTCTGAGCTGGAATTCCTCTGCCCTTCCCTGGATATTTGGGTGTTTCCAGCTGCCTTTCCCTCCACTGACACTCCTTTCCTGGTTAGAAACATCAGGCAGGACAGAAAGCACAGTGGCACAAACCCCAGCAACCCAAAAAGCTCTTTATGTGGGTGTTTAACCCCTGCAGAGCCAGGCTGGGCCAGAGCTCTCACCTGCAGGAGAACACAGGGGCAGGACAAGAGTGACAGAACGTGCCCTGGATGAAACAAATCCTCTGGAGGTGCCTAATTAGAGCCTTTGAGTCTGGATATTCCAGAGTTTCCCAGCTCCATTAATAGCTGGGATGAGGTTGATGTGAGAGGAGCTGCTGGAATGTTTCACCCAGGGTGTAAAAACACCCAAGCCCAGTGGTGAGGTGCTTTAAAATTAACATTTTCCACCGAATATGGGATGAAATCAGACATTTACCTTGTTCTGTGCACCCTTCAGCACACACTGAGAAGATTGCAAGGAATGTTCTCAAGCCAAAGGTGAGACTGAGCTCCCACACTCAGAGACGTGTGAAAATGGGGGAAAAGTCTCCTTTAAAGTTAATATCCCTGGCACTTTCACTCATCAAACAGAAACAGATGCAAATACAAAGACAGCCCTTCCCATCATTAGTGATGCATAATGTGGGTGTTTTACTGACAGATGAAGAAAAGCACCAGAAAGAAAAATATCCCAAAAGTGAGAAAAGAAGGAAAACATGAGTAATGAGCAGGTTCCAGGTCTCCCACAGCTCCATGACCCAATTCTCAGCTGATCCATTCTATTGTCACTTGAATATTCTCCCTCAGAGGGATCAACACTGATCCCTTCTGGGAAAAATGGGAGATCTCCCCAAGTTTAGCTTCACATTGACAGAACACAATGAATTCCTCTGCACACTTATAAATGAATGATTGGTCTCAAACCCATCAGCAAGACAGAGTAAGATGCAATTCCTGTTGATTAATGAACAATTAATGTTTCCTGGAGCATGTCCCACTGCTCTGCTCAGCCATTTTCACTGCACTCAGGGATGGGATGGCTGCTGCTGACCACAGGGCTCAGCAAGGAATAATCCAGAGGTAGAATTAGTCCTGTTGCTCTGTCTGCACAGATTGTTCCTTAAGAAACTCTCCTGGCTCATCACTGCAAACTCTGATTTCTATTTCCAGCATACATTAAAGTAATCCTGCTCCACTTTGCATCCTGCTTGCTGACACAGCACCTTTCACAACCACAATGTCAGATAAGGCTTTAATATTAGATTTCCCCCCCCGTTTTGTTTTTTAATTCTCTGCTCTGTGGTGGTTAGTAGTAGCAAATGTCTGGATGAAACTCAGTGCACACAAATGTTGGTGCTGCTGGAGTCACTGTCACATTGTCCATCAGGGACAGAGTCACCTCCTGCTCTCAGGGAGCAGCTCTCTCAAAAATCAGGTGTTCCTATGCAAAAAAAAAACCTGACAGAAATATTCACACAGACAACCCAAGCTGCAACAAGGGGGTGGAAAAAAAAAAAAAAAAAAAAGAATCAAGTGTTCTTATCTGAGCAACAACTGAGCAGTTGCACATGGAGCCCTGCTGCCATTTTTAATAAAATGCTTCTATTCAATATTGTTTACTGTCAACAGCCCATGGTTATATTCAGCTGAACAATGCACACACAGGCTTCAAAATCCCTCAGCTTAAGCCTCAAACTAGGGCGTATTTTTCAAGAACTCCACAATGACATTACCTCACTCCCCCTCCCCACAGCTCACTTATCTCAGCAACAACATCTCCTGAAAAATGTTCCCAAGAGTTTGGGGGGCACAGCCACCCAAAATTTTCTGTACTTGTGGGTTGTTTTTTTTTTTTTTTTTGACAGAAAAAGCGATTTGCACAAACAAATCCTTGATATGCATATTAAGAAATCCAAGTATTAAACCCACGAAGGGGCAGTGGATTTAATATTGAGAGAATTACTTACATAACCCTCAAAACTTCCCTCTGCAGCACCAAAGTTGAAGCTGTTGGAGCAGCTTGTTAAAGATTAGTGGGATGTCACAGCAGCCAGTCCAGCAACAGAATTAATTTATTTTTGAATTTGCAGTACAGGGTCAAATCATAATCAAATCAGGTCAAATCAAGAAACAAACTTCAGAAAATCCAAGCAAACGCTTCAAACATTTAACAAATTCTTTTAAAAACCCATTGAGTGTTACATTTTAAGCAACACCACCATTCCTTATTCTTTGTTATCACCGAGTCCCCAAAACCAAACACTAGATAAAGTTTTATCACTTTAGCTCAATGTCTGCAGAAAGTTTATCTGGAAAAGATTTAACAAAAGCTCCAAGCAGCCAAGCTCAGGGCTAGGAAAGCAGTGCTGCTGCCAGCGTGGGAGCAAATTCCTGATCCCCAAAGAGTCAAAAAGTCTCTTTTTTTATGCACTCTGGGCTCTGGGATAAACACAGCGAGGAAAGATGTGCCTGTAACTTGATTTTTTCTGAATTTTTAATGCTAAGAGAGATATGGATGATGCTTGTAGAGTGCTTTGCACCTCAGGGAATTGTGATTCTCTGGTTATTCCAGCCATGCAGTGAACCCTCCAGAGAAGCCACTGACTTTGGCACCAAGTTCTGTAGCCCTGATGGAGGGAGGAAAATTAGAATTATGCAAATCGGAGCTACCTGCTCTGCAACCTTCCCCTTCCTCCTCAGCTTCACAAGGGAGATCCACAACAAAGCTGCACCGAGAGCTGCGATTTAAACGCTGGGGAACAAAGACAAACCCATGGAAAAAAAAAAAAAAAAAAAAAAAAAAGGAAACAACAACAACAACAACAACAACAAAAATACCCAGCAAAAAAGCGCATGCTCCGAAGCGATTATGGCAAAAGAACTTATTCAGAAAGTGGCAATAACAGAGGGTTTGCCGGCATTATTGTGGCCAAAGTTGCAGCCAGAAGTGGCTGTGCCGGGGGTCCCTCAGCGACGGGGAAGAGGCCGCAGGAAAATCCGCCCCGCGGGAGGAGGGGGCAGCTGCCCTGCCCGCACCGAGATTCCCCGGGCGGCTCTCCCCGGGTTCCTCGGCTGCAGAAGATGCTCCCGGCGCTCACACACAGCCCCAGCCGGGCCGGGCCTTTGCTTCGTGCCGCGCTCCCTCACACGGACCCGGGCGCCGCTGGCGGCAGCCGCGCCGGTCCCGACCCCGCCGGCGGCCGCGACCCCCGGCCCCTCACACGGCGGCGCCCCGCGGGCAGGGCCGGGCGGGCCGGCGCTGCTCACTCACCTTCCGAGAGCTCCAGCTCCAGCTCGGCCAGCTGCTCGCGGACCTCGCGGGGCAGCGAGGACACGGCGGCGGGCTCGGCCATGGCGCGGGCGGGCGCGGCGGGGCGCGGCGGGGCTCAGCGGCCGCGGGGCGCGGGTGGAGCGGGAGCGGCCGCAGCCTCCGCCATGGCTGAGCGCTGAGCCCGGCGCCGCCGGCACGTGACCGCGCGGCGCGCGCGCCCCGACCCGCTGCGCGCCCCCGAGCCCCGCGGCGCCCCCGCGCGGCCCCGCCCCGCGCTGCAGCGGCTCCAAACCGGGTACTGCTCCAGAACCGAGCACCAAACCCGCTACTGCTCCAGAACCGAGCACCAGCCCGGTACTGCTCCAGAACCCGAACACTGCTCCCGGTACTGCTCCAGAACCGAGCACCAAACCCGGTACTGCTCCAGAACCGAGCACCAAACCCGGTACTGCTCCAGAACCGAGCACCAAACCCGGTACTGCTCCAGAACCGAGCACCAAACCCGGTACTGCTCCAGAACCGAGCACCAAACCCGGTACTGCTCCAGAACCGAGCACCAACCCGGTACTGCTCCAGAACCGAGCACCAAACCCGGTACTGCTCCAGAACCGAGCACCAACCCGGTACTGCTCCAGAACCCGAACACTGCTCCCGGTACTGCTCCAAAACCCGAACACTAACCCGGTACTGCTCCAGAACCCGAGCACTAACCCGGTACTGCTCCAGAACCCGAGCACTATCCCGGTACTGCTCCAGAACCCGAGCACTAACCCGGTACTGCTCCAGAACCCGAGCACCAACCCGGTACTGCTCCAGAACCCGAACACCAACCCGGTACTGCTCCAGAACCCGAGCACTAACCCGGTACTGCTCCAGAACCCGAACACTAACCCGGTACTGGCTCCAGAACCGAGAACCACCCATACTGCTCCGAACCCGAGCACCAACCCGGTACTGCTCCAAACCCGAGCTCCAAACCGGTACTGCTCCAGAACCCGAACACTAACCCGGTACTGCTCCAGAACCCGAGCACTAACCCGGTACTGCTCCAGAACCGAGCACCAAACCCGGTACTGCTCCAGAACCGAGCACTAACCCAGTACTGCTCCAGAACCGAGCACCAAACCCGGTACTGCTCCAGAACCGAGCACCAAACCCGGTACTGCTCCAGAACCCGAACACTAACCCGGTACTGCTCCAGAACCGAGCACCAACCCGGTACTGCTCCAGAACCCGAACACTAACCTGGTACTGCTCCCGGTCCCGAGCCCAAGCCCGAACCCAGTACTGGGCCTGGTCCCTGGGTCTGATCCCGATCCCGGTTCTGCTACCGGACCCTGGACCCGCTCCCGACCCCTGTTCCACTCCCACACCTCGGACTGCTCTCGGTCCTGGTTCTGCTCCCAATCCCTGGGCCCTGTTCCACTCCCGTCCCAGCCCTGGTTCTGCTCCTGGGCCCCGTCACCATTCCCGGTTCTGCCCCCGTTCTCGGTTCTGTTCTAGGGCCCCAGACCCGGTTCTGTCCCCGTTCCCGGTTCTGTCCCCGTCCCCAAGCCGGGCTCCGCTCTGGGCTCCTCCCGCAGCTGGATCCTGTCCGGAGCCGGGTCCGGTTCTGGAATCCTCCCGGAGCCCCGGGAGCGGCTCGGGCCGTGCCCGTGCAGGGACCGGAGCAGCTCCACGGGGAGCCCGAGGGACCCGGGGCTGCTCGGCCTCGGGAGGCGACAACGGGATGGATCGTACGGGGGTACAAAACCCAAAAACTGCAGAGTGCTGGGAGATGGACGGGGACAGAACCTGATCCAGGGGTACAAAACCCAAAAACTGCAGAGAGTGCTGGGAGGATGGATGGGGACAGAACCTGATCCAGGGGTACAAAACCCAAAAACTGCAGAGTGCTGGGAGATGGACGGGGACAGAACCTGATCCAGGGGTACAAAACCCAAAAACTGCAGAGTGCTGGGAGGATGGATGGGGACAGAACCTGACCCAGGGGTACAAAACCCAAAAACTGCAGAGAGTGCTGGGAGATGGATGGGGACAGAACCTGACCCAGGGGTACAAAACCCAAAAACTGCAGAGAGTGCTGGGAGGATGGATGGGGACAGAACCTGATCCAGGGGTACAAAACCCACACAGATGATGGGAGGATGGATGGGGACAGGAGGAACTGAGACCCAGGACATTCCACCCGTGTCTGTCCCTCCCTGGCAGTTCCAGAACCCTCTGGACACCATCCTGTGCCCTGGGCTGACCCTGCTGGAACCACCCTGTTCCTCCAGGGCTGGAATTTTGTCACAAGCCCTGAGCATCTCCCTTCACCCCCATTATTCTCAATTCACCACCCCAAACTGCATTAAAAACATTTCAGCCCCCACAGACACAAGGAAGAGCTCAGAGAGTTGTGGTTTAAGGGTTTTTTTTTCTTATTTTTTTGGTTTGTTTTCTTTTTTTTTTTTTTTTTTTTTTTTGGTGGGTTTTTTTTTTTTTTCTCTTTTAAATCAGCTTTATTTTTCTAACTGTTATTTCAATTTCCCATAGCACCTTGGCAATGTCAAAAACAAATACAAATACATGTATTATCATTTGAACACTTAAAGCATGAACCTACTTTACACAAATTTTGTTTTGGACATTTTGACAACAGGAATAAACCAGAACAGACAGTCTAAAAGCCAGATAAGTCACTTTTTTCTCCTTTCCTACCACTTTGAAGAGAGATCATCAATGCCAAGGGGAAGCTGGATTCATCTGGGAGGAACAAGATGTCTGTAGTAACTCGAGCTCAATATATTATCTGAATATTTTGTATTCTATAAAAATTAGAACAAAACCCATTTATGCACAGTCTGTTTACATTTGAAGTTGCATTTTTTTTTTTTTTGGAAACTGTATCCATAACTGAAGTTCCATAAAAATAAACATCTGGTTCTTAAATATAAAATTTTAAAGTTGTTACAGGTTAGTTTGCAGATGGATTTTTTTTTTTTTTCTCAGAAATAAGTTGCTTTAACTCCATTTCAAGTCCTCCCAACTGTACATTAAAAACAGACTCAATGAACCTCTTGAAGTGCCTGAGCTAAAGGCACTGAAGAGAAGAGCCAAACTAAAAATACTACAGCAACCCAAAATTCTGTACCATCCTAAAGGAAGCTCAGACTATATGGAATATATACACGCAAAGAAGAGCATGATAAAATCATTCAGATTAATGGCAACAATCTTAACGTTTCAGAAGGAAATATCAAAATTAGAAACAACAACAACAACAACAAAAAAAAAAAACTCTATTGCATATCTGTAGTAATCAAGGATTTACAAAAAAACTCATCAGAAGCCATTTCCCCCTGAAGTGCATTTCTGTTGCATCGTCTGTAATACAGTGGTGCATTTTACAAATTTCAAATATCATCTGTACATACCAGATATCTCAGCCCAGGTCAATGCACCTGGGAACAGTAAAAATTGCAGACAGTTTCAAGACAATTAAGCTGATATTGACAAAGTAGTAAGGCCATAGCTATTTAACTACAGTAAAGCATTGATTAAGTCACTTATTTGCTACTGATCTGCCACAGTATCATCTTTCTCTTCTGGTTAATAGTGGGTTACTTTATTTCTTTTTTTTTTTTTTTTTTTCTTTTTTTCTTCCTACAGCTAAAACTGCACCATCATACTGTGCCAGGCTAATTAAAAATAAAAATTAAAAAAAAAAAAAAACAACAAAACAAGAGCAGGAATGTAAGATACTATAAAACTAACTTAATGTTAGAAATCAAAAGAAACAAAAACTTTTTGCACTTTTAATTTTACTATCACATGCAAAGAATTTCTTCTTCTCACTCCCCAGTGGAAGCACAGGAGTGCCCCAGTCTTTTCCACACACAGCAATTTGGAAAAGAACCAAACTGGGAAGGGCATTTCTGTCCCTAAAAAACAAGTCACAGTTGCTGAAACTGGGAATTTGCACCTCCTGGGATCCAACATCAGCAGAGCAGGAGAATGTGGATCCCCAGAGGGAAAAGCCAGAGGGGAGTTGTGGTGGCAGGGACACAAATCCAGCTCCAGAAAGCAGGAGCTGCTCTGGATCCAAACCAGTCTGTCCCAGTTCCCCCAGTCTGCCCAAGTGGTGGGGACAGACACAGCCCAGCACAGGGAGGAAAAGGAAAAGGAAAAGGCAAAGTCCATCCCTGCCAGGTCCCAGTGCTGAATTCCCACCCCACTGGGAGTTTCACAGCCTCTGTATCCAACTGGGAATTTCCCCCCTGCACAGAAAAGAAAAATAACCCAAAAACCTCCCAAACCACAGCTGGAAATGGTGGAAGGGAAATGCTGACGTGAAATCCTTGCATCAGGTGTGAAATAAATCACTGCAAGTGCCCTAAGCTGAGAGAGGTTTGGTTTTGCTGGGAAAAGGCAAAATTCCAGCCTGAGCTAAAATCCACTGCCCTGAACAGCCCACAGGGAGATGGAGCCACACCTGGTATTTTATTTTTTTTTTGGTAGTCATTGCATTTCAGGACTTTTTGACACTAAATATTTCAATTTCTTTATCATTTCACCAAGAGTAGCATAGTCAAAATAAATGGAGAAGGGTCTAAAAGAATCCCTAAACTGTGGATGTGATCAACAATTTTTTTTAAAAAAGTAAATTAAAAAAAACCTCCCAAACCCAGTACAGGTAGTTTCAAAGTGAATAGTGATTTTGGGATTTATATATATATATCTATATATAGCTATATATATAAATATATATGTATACATACTTCAGGAACTGAGGAAATGGCAGGAAGCTGAGTTGGGAAATCAGGAAAAAAAATCAGAAAATCAGGAAAAAAAAATCAGAAAATCAGGAAAATCCTTCCCCAGAGGGGGGTGGGCACTGAGCAGGCTCCCCAGGGAAGGGGGAGCTCCAAGCCTGGCTGATTTCAAGGAGCATTTACACAAAGCTCTCAGGCACAGGGTGGGATTTTTGGGATGTCTGTGCAGGAGTTGGGACTCCATGATCCTGATGGGTCCCTTGCAACTCAGCCCATTCTATGATTTTCTGACTCTCTCTTTTATACCATATGTAGAAATGAACAGTTAACTGCATAAATACATTATATTGTCTTAGGAATCAACTCAAAGCAATTGCCAAGCTGAATAATAAGTTAGAGAAATGACAACTCTGGCTTTATATATATATTTATAAAAATAGATATGAGTGTTCTCCAAGCAGTTGATAGAGAATTCCTACTGAGGCCCAAGTTGCCAAGGGTTATCTGGCTAAGGAATCAGAAGATGAAAAATTTCACAGTAATTTTAACTGCCACTTACATTCATTCTATGGCAACACGAGCATATATTACTAAGATGGTTATGGAATATATCACAATTGAGTTTTCCAGTGTTCACAACTTACAACTTTTAAATTTGTACACTTGCTATTCACTAAATAAAAGGAAAAAAAAAACAAAACAAAAAAAAAAAAAAAGGAGGAAAAAAATAAAGGTGTGATTCTTACTGCTGGAAGCTACTTTTCCCTAACACTTTATACAGAACTTTGAACCCTGGTATGGTGATTTTGGCAGATTAATGTGCTCAATGTTCCTATTTTCATTAATCACCCTGAAACTTAACCACTTACTGCACAATAGTGTTGCAAATTCAGTCAGCACACAGCTGGCAGGGAGCCACCACTCCAGCAGCTTCTCTGAACACGAGGGGATTTCTTGAACTCTGCATCTTTAGTTCCACTTGAAACAGTTAAAAAGGAGTCAGTTGCTATGACATCAGCTGTAAACAACAAATTCCCAGGAGTCTGAACCCTGATTTCTGGCAATGCAGCAGCCAACAGCCCATTCCAGAGTCAGCACAGAGAAAACCCAGCCACAGCTCTGGTTTTGCTGCCCAGGCATCCAGAGATGGCAGGGAGTGCCCAGAGATCCCATCTGCAAGGCAGAATGCCACATCTGCAGCTGCAATTCCACATCTGCAGCTGCAATTCCACACCTGCAGCTGCTATTCCACACCTGCAGCTGGAATTCCACATCTGCAGCTGCAATTCCACACCTGCAGCTGCAATTCCACACCTGCAGCTGCAATTCCACATCTGCAGCTGCAATTCCACATCTGCAGCTGCAATTCCACACCTGCAGCTGCAATTCCACACCTGCAGCTGCAATTCCACACCTGCAGCTGCAATTCCACACCTGCAGCTGGAATTCCACACCTGCAGCTGGAATTCCACACCTGCAGCTGGAATTCCACACCTGCAGCTGGAATTCCACACCTGCAGCTGCAATTCCACATCTGCAGCTGCAATTCCACATCTGCAGCTGCAATTCCACACCTGCAGCTGCAATTCCAGGCTCTTTACCTGTGCAGGTAACACCAGGTGCTGTGCAGCCACCTGCCCATCCTACCCTGGGGCTGCCTCAGGAAAACACACCAAGGAAAAAAAAAATAAAATGCACTAAAGTCTGTAATAAAGAAATTAGAGAAAGTAACAAGAGAGGGAAAAAGCAAACAAACAAAACCCCAAACCTAAGGAGTTGCCCTCAAAAGGAGGTGAGGGAAAAGGGCAAAATAAAGATTCTCACGTGCTCCCTTTGCCTCCTTCCTTCTGCATCTACCAGACAATTTCTGCTGTCCACACACTCTCAGCTACAATCCAGGATCCTGCAGAACTTATACCTTAAAAAGCTTGCTGAATGAATTATTAGTAAGGTCAAGAGACTCTACTTCAAGCTGGAAACACATGGGTTACTACAGTAGTACATTCAGTTTTCATCATCAGTGACCAAGTGATGACAACAGTTCTGGCTGCACTCGCTCTGCTCGTGCTGCTGAGAGGCCTCTGCAATGCCAGGCCACCCATGGCAGACACACCAGCCCACAAGCCAAACGTTAAATAGGTTAAAAAAAGTTCTAATTTTACAGAAATGCTCATTTTCCAAAAATAATATTCTCTTATCCTCTTCCTCCTACACCGAGGGACAGGTTAATTTGTCAACTCATATTCTTCCACTTTGTCAAAACTCTACTTTCACAATCCCAAAGCTGATTTCAAGCAGGAAACCCTCTGCAAATTAAAAACAAAAATACAAAAATTATAATCTCTATATTTATAGTGATTGGAATCCTCCAGCATTTATGAAATCACTTTTAGAGATGAATTTTGGGACCCTCCACAACTTCTCCACACAAGCCACGCTCCAGTTCAGTATTCCCCTTCCTGAATCCTTCCCTCCTCAAGTCTCTGCTGCTCTTTAGTCCACAGCTCAAGTTGAACAGAGAATCATTGGCTGGCCCAGCATTACTTTGGTGACCTGGGTGGCACAAATTGCTCCTTGAACTGATCCTTGAACTGATCCTTGAACTGATCCTTGAACTGATCCTTGCCCACGAACTGCTGCTCCTTGCCCACGAATTGCTCCTTGAACTGCTCCTTGCCCACGAACTGCTCCTTGTACTGCTCCTTGCCCATGCACTGCTGCTCCTTGCCCACAAATTGTTGCTCCTTGAACTGCTCCTTGCCCACAAACTGCTGCTCCTTGCCCACGAGCTGCTCCTTGCCCACTCGGCGTGGCGCTCCCTGAGGCGAAGATCTGCGTCCGAACTGGCGCCTCTGATTTTCCCTGATTTTCCCAGCAGCTCCCCTGGGAGCTGCATTGCCACGGAACCCAGAGAAATCCTTCACTCTTCCTTCAGGCCTCTCGTGAGGAACCTTCTCCTGAGCCTTCTCCACTGTGCCATTCTCCTCGTTTTTGGCAGGGGGAGCGATGTTGGTGCGATGTTCCCGCAGAGGCTGCGCAGGGACTGGGGGTGGCTCCTTTGGGGGCTTCTGGCAAACCTCGGCGTAGCTGAGCTTGCGAGGCTCCTTTGGGAGCAAGGACAAGAGCCAGGTTTGTGCACCACAAGCACCTGCCAGCCCATGCCAGGCACAGAGGCAGGGCACAACAGCAGCAACACACACACAGAGCAGAGGGAAGCTCCCAGGTGCACCAGCAGCACATGCTGGAGAAAGCTCCCTGTGTCACTGCCATTCCCAGGGTCACTGCCACCCCCAGTGCTGCTCCCACTCTCAGTGCTGCCCCCATTCCCTGTGTCCCATTCCCAGTGTTGCTCCCACTCCCAGTGTCCCATTCCCACTGTTGCTCCACTCCCAGTGTCCCATTCCCAGTGTTGCTCCCATTCCCAGTGTCCCATTCCCACTGTTGCTCCCATTCCCAGTGTCCCATTCCCACTGTTGCTCCCACTCCCAGTGTCCCATTCCCACTGTTGCTCCCACTCCCAGTGTCCCATTCCAGTGTTGCTCCCACTCCCAGTGTCCCATTCCCAGTGTTGCCCCCATTCCCAGTGTCCCATTCCCAGTGTTGCTCCCACTCCCAGTGCTGCCCCCATTCCCTTTATTATTCCCATTCCTTTTGTCATTCTCATTCCCAGTGACCAATTCTCAGTATCGCCCCCACTCCCAGTGTCCCATTCCCTGCCTCACTCCCACTCCCAGTGTCCCATTCCCAGTGTTGCTCCCACTCCCAGTGTCCCATTCCCAGTGTTGCTCCCACTCCCAGTGTCCCACTTCCAGTGTTACTCCCACTCCCAGTGTCCCATTCCCAGTATTGCTCCCATTCCCAGTGTCGCTCCCACTCCCAGTGTCCCATTCCAGTGTTGCTCCCACTTCCAGTGTTGCTCCCACTCCCAGTGTCCCATTCCAGTGTTGCTCCCACTCCCAGTGTCCCATTCCCAGTGTTGCTCCCACTCCCAGTGTTGCTCCCACTCCCAGTGTCCCATTCCAGTGTTGCTCCCACTCCCAGTGTCCCATTCCCAGTGTTGCCCCCATTCCCAGTGTCCCATTCCCAGTGTTGCCCCCATTCCCAGTGTCCCATTCCCAGTGTTGCCCCCATTCCCTGTGTCGCCCCCATTCCCTGTGTCCTATTCCCTGCTTCCCTCCCACTCCCTGTGTTGCTCCCTCCCTCCCACCCCCTGCTCTGGGCTCACCTGCACTGCCAGGGCAGGAGCTGCACTTGGAGCAGCAGGTGAGCAGCTGTTTGTCCTGGGTGCCTTTGCAGCACCCACAGGACAGATGGATGCTGGTGGAGAGGCCGGGCTGGCCACATCCTTTGGAGCTGACACTTCTTCTGGTTTGCTCTCTGGCTGAACCGTGCTGATAAACCAACAACAGATCCAGTTAAAACCCACCAACACTCATGTTTCAGAGATTATTTCCTCTCTCTGAAGTCATGAGTGCAGAACAGAACCGCACAGCCATTCCCATCACGATCTGCTCCTTCCATCTGGTGGCCTCTGGAGAAGATACCACCCCACAAGACTTGGCTAGAACATGCAAATGAGTCAGCAGTGCCTTGGCAGCCCAAAGGGTCACCAGGCTCTGGGGGCACCAGGTCCAGCACTGCCAGAGAGATGAGGGGGGATTGTCCCACTCTTCTGCACTGGGGTGGCCTCACCTCCAGTCCTGGGGGCAGTTTGGGCACCACAGTATCAAAAACATCTAAAGCTGTAGGAGAGGGTCCAGAGCAGGGACAAAGGGATGGGGGAAGGTCTGGAGGAGTGGCTGAGGGCTCTGGGTGTGCTCAGCTGGAGAAGAGACTGAGAGGAGACTCCTTGGGGGCTGCAGCTTCACCCTGAGGGGCAGCTCTGATCTCTGCTCCCTGTGACAGGGACAGGACACCAGGGAAGGACTGCAGCTGTGCCAGGAGGGATTTAGGCTGGATTTTAGGGAAAGGTTCTTCCCCCAGAAGGTTTCCCAGAGAATGGGCACTGCCAGAGCTCCAGGAGTGTTTAGACACCACTTCAGGGGGTGGGATTTTGGGATGTCTGTGCAGGACCAGGGGTTTGACTGGATGAGTCCCTTGTGAGTCTCTTCCAGCTCAGGACACTCCATGGTCCTATGGCATGTCCATGGCCTGTCCCCTGTCCATGGCATGTCCATGGCATATCCATGGCATGGTCCCTGTCCATGGCATGTCCTTGGCATGTCCTTGGCCTGTCCCCTGCATACCTCAGCAGCACAGGCTCAGGCTGGCTGGGGGAGCTCACACTGGGCACGGGTGCTTGGGCAGCACTGGGCGTTGGTTCATCTGCAGCAGGAGCTGGGCAGGGGGATGGGGAGTCTTTGCTTTCCTGCACACAGAGAAAAAGGTTGCAAATTACAGAACAATACTCAAATTGCTCCACAATATAGCACTGCAAGACATCTGAGAAGTGGGGGAGTCCCAAAGGCTGCTCAAGTGCTGATGATGGGAATTTTGTTTCTTTTGGACCATCACCTCTAAAGCAATCACTCATTAGATGGACAAAGCAGAACTAAGGCTGGATCACCCAGAATATCAGTGCTGAGTCCCAGCAGCTCAAAGAACAAATTCACCTGCAAAGATGCCACACTTCACCAAACTGTTCCTGCTCCAACAGCCAACATTCCTCCTTTGTGCTTTATTCCCAAACATCATTGAGCTCACAACAGCGTAACTGCACGAGCCCTATCTGCATTCCCCCAAAAAACCTGGGAAAATTAACAAACCAGTATGAAGTCTGGGATTAAAGCCCTGGAATACCAAACCAACCCTTGAAGAGGGAAAAGGGAGTCCCAGCACCCAGGCAGGACTGTGTGTGTATGGAGACAAGACCAGGCACCTTCTCTTTGCAGACTCCTTTAACAATGTCGGACATCCTGCTCTCCAGCACAGGCTCTCCCAGAATTTTTGCTGTGCTGCCAGGCAAAGGTGGGAAATTGGATGCAAGCAAGTCAAACTTTGGTGTCTGAGTCTTTGTTTCTGCTGAAGGCTGAGGTCTCTGCAGAGGGAAAACACAAATTACTAGAGTTGTAACACCGAGCAGTGAAAGCCCTGAGCAATTGTC
Source organism: Erithacus rubecula (assembly GCF_903797595.1). Classification (NCBI taxonomy): domain Eukaryota; kingdom Metazoa; phylum Chordata; class Aves; order Passeriformes; family Muscicapidae; genus Erithacus; species Erithacus rubecula. The sequence continues at coordinate 681,573 of NC_136682.1, read as the reverse complement.
AGGGAACTTCCAAGAAAAACTGCAAACCCCCAACATAATCTGAGGATTTAAGGATTCTGCCATTCCCCTGATAACAGGCAAGACAACACTCTGCACTGTGTGTGACTCCCTGCAAAAAGAGAAGCAGAACTCACTGAAACTCTGTCGTCCTCTCGTCTCCTCCGACCTCTGAAGACATTTCTCCTTTAAAGACAAGAACAGCAGTCAGGGCATCATCCATCTGCAGAGGGCCCTGCCCTGCATGAGGGCATGCACAGCTCCTGCTGAGCCTTCCCCACACAGTCTGGGATGCTCTCCCTCCTCAGCAGGAGTCAAAATTCCAACTTTGGAAGAAGTTGGAACAATCAATATGGGAGCAGCTTCTCTTTCTCAGCTCCCTGCATGAGCATCTGACCAAGCACAGGGACAGTTATTTTATAATGAACTTATTAGTCTGATTTCTCACTGATCTGCCTTTTCAAGTGTCTAAACCCTGAATTAAAGGAAAAAGAGATAAAACCAGTTAATCTTAAAATACTGAGGGACATCAAATTCCCAACTGAGGAGATCTTAAAATACTGAGGAACATCAAATTCCCAATTGAGGATTCACTTATTATTTACAGCAATACAGATGCCAACTTCACTCCAGCATCTGTTTCAATTCTGGGAACAAATCAATTACTTTAGAATAAACACACCTCACTGTCTTACTGCCAGCTGTTTGTCAGAGAGAGAAACTGGAACCATTCCTGCTCCCAGGTCAGCATTTACTGCTGCTCATCTACTTAAGCCTCAGTTTTCTTGTGGCTGCTCCTTACAGGAGAATATTTGGTGCTGTTTTGTGCTGCTGGTTGGAATTTTTGGCTCACTCAAGCTGCTGTGTGACAGCAAACACAGACCCAGCTCTTTACCTGCCCCTGCCGACGCCGTAGTCGCCGTTCTGCTCCAGCTGTGCTGTGGGAGAATCCTTCTGGGAATATCCCTGCTCTTGGTGCCCAGTCAAGGAGCTGTTGTGTCTCTCCATGACAAAATTCCTGGAGCTGGTTCTGCTCAAGTCCCCCATGGGCAGGGCACCAGCACCAGGTGGCCCCTCAGGGTGCTCTGAGCTGCTGGAGGAGCGGAAATGAGGCTTCACCCTGTAGAGAGAGCAGGAGCTGTGAGAGAACAGCAAAATCACCCTGAACAGAGAGCAGGAGCTGTGAGAGAACAGCAAAATCACCCTGAACAGAGAGCAGGAGCTGTGAGAGCACAGCAAAATCACCCTGAACAGAGCAGGAGCTGTGAGAGCACAGCAAAATCACCCTGAACAGAGAGCAGGAGCTGTGAGAGCACAGCAAAATCACCCTGTAGAGAGAGCAGGAGCTGTGAGAGCACAGCAAAATCACCCTGCAGAGAGCAGGAGCTGTGAGAGCACAGCAAAATCACCCTGAACAGAGAGCAGGAGCTGTGAGAGCACAGCAAAATCACCCTGAACAGAGAGCAGGAGCTGTGAGAGCACAGCAAAATCACCCTGAACAGAGAGCAGGAGCTGTGGGATCACAGCAAAATCACCCTGAACAGAGAGCAGGAGCTGTGAGAGCACAGCAAAATCACCCTGCAGAGAGAGCAGGAGCTGTGGGATCACAGCAAAATCACCCTGCAGAGAGAGCAGGAGCTGTGAGAGCACAGCAAAATCACCCTGAACAGAGAGCAGGAGCTGTGAGAGAACAGCAAAATCACCCTGAACAGAGAGCAGGAGCTGTGAGGACACAGCAAAATCACCCTGAACAGAGAACAGGAGCTGTGAGAGCACAGCAAAATCACCCTGAACAGAGAACAGGAGCTGTGGGATCACAGCAAAATCACCCTGAAGAAAGAGCAGGAGCTGTGAGAGCACAGCAAAATCACCCTGAAGAGAGAGCAGGAGCTGTGAGAGCACAGCAAAATCACCCTGAACAGAGAGCAGGAGCTGTGAGAGAACAGCAAAATCACCCTGAACAGAGAGCAGGAGCTGTGAAAGCACAGCAAAATCACCCTGAACAGAGAGCAGGAGCTGTGAGAGCACAGCAGCATCACCCACTGCAGACACAGAGCAGCAGCTGAGGGATCACACAAAAATCACCCTGCAGGGATAGAGCTGTGGGATCCCTGTGCTCAGGATTCACACCAGAATCACCAATTGCAGATGAGAAAAGCAAGCACCAGAACTCCTGTTTGAGATCACTGCCCAAAAGATATCCAGGAGGGGAAGAAAGCCTCCAAAACCTCAACTTTAAAAAAAAAAATTTAAAAATGCAGAATTCTTCAGAAAACCTCAGATCCAATACTATATGGAACAGTTTGATGGAACAGCATTTAGGTGCTTTCAACTATTTTATACTTTTGCCCCTCACTGGTTTTCCATGCAGCACTGATGAAAGACAAAACCCCTAAATTCTCTCTCCTTTGGTAAACTCTGCACATCTCCTAATTTAAGGACAGCAGGAGGATTTTGCACCCTTGCTGTTTTTAAACAAATCTCATTATAACATTCCATGAAATCAGAAGAAAACTCTCCTAGTGCCAGCCAAAGTATGATTCCTCCACCTCGCTTTCCCACAAGGATGTTGCAACAAATCAGCACAAAATAAATACAAGTGGCTTAAACAAATGTTTAGCTACAGAGAAAACTCCAGCACTTAACTATTAACTGTCTGTACCACAAAACAAACCAGGTTCAATGGGCCAGGACAGGAACCCAAAAGCAGCAGCTGGATGAACTCTCCAAACAAGTTGTTCCACAGTTCAACAGGAGATTTGCTGAACAGGGATGAATTCATATTTCCCAGCTTCAAGAAGTATCAAAAACCATTTTTTAGGGCCCAATAAAGTTTAAGCAAAAACCAGAGAGCAAAAAAAAAGAGAGGAGGTGGAGCAAAGTCAACAAAATTCTTCCATTTTGTCCAAGTTGTTCTCATATTCTCAAGTCACTGTCCAGCCCTCAGATCTCATAATCTCATCCGTCATCGAGAAGGTCACAGTCTTGTCTGGGCAGAAGAGCAAAGCAGAAAAGACAAGGAAAGATAAAAGAAGGAAAACAAAAAAAAAAAAAAAAAAATAGAGCAGAGAGAAGGAGAAATGATGTGAGAGCAGGAGGAAGGAAGAGCAGGAGGAAGGAGCAGAGGCTGCCCAGCCCCCAACTGTGACCTGTTCTCTCTTAGCGCGATACTTGATCATCACTGGGCTGCACCTCCTGACCCCAAGGTTTACAAAACAAAGCCTTCAACAACTTTAAAAAGGACTTTAAAAGCAGATGTGATGTACAAGGAGCCATTTCATATTTGGATACACACAGTTCTTGCACAGCTGTAGCATCTGTATTTCCAGGAGGGTTCATATACCTGAGAGATTTACAGGTTTTAAGATTGTGAAGAATTTAAAGCAAAAAAAGCCAAACCACCTTTGTCAAGATGTGATTTGGGAGCTCAGCAGCTGCTCCACATTCCAGGCACAGCCATGCTCCCAGTCCCACAGTCTAAGACTCTGCTGAGTCACCACAGAGCAAAGCCTGAAGTTCCCTGTTCTGCCAACAGCCACAGACCTGAACTGCACCACAAACCCACTCACAGCCCTGGCAGCTCTTGACTGATTCCTCCAACAACAGCAGCAGCAATTCCCATGATCCCAGCCCTGTGCTGCACACAAACAACTCCCACACACAGGTTACAACTCCATTGTATTCACAGAGCAATTGCTCCAGCAATACAAAGTGTTTCCTACTCCCCAGTGTTTATAACTGAGCTAAGTCCTTACAGCTCTCAGGAAAGATGAGGATAAAGCAAATAAATTACAGGAACAGCCCCAGCATTGAGCAGTTGGAAGCAGCAGTCAGGACAAGCAACTCCCACTGCAGGAACCAGCAGCTCCACAAGCCTGATCCCAGCAGGAAAGGCTTATGTTGTGCTGCAGGAGTTTATAATCTGTGTATAACAAACATAATTACAAGTATGACCTTAGGAGGAAGTTATTTATTTGTCTGCAAAAATTCCTCTGAGGCTTTTAAAGGAGTTACCTTCACTTTCTCCAGCACCATGTCCATTATTTTAGGATGTTAAGCTGCTACTTCTACCTAATTTTTTAAATTAAATTGAAAAACATATCACATTTGATTAAAAACAATGTGATCCCATCAGACAGCACTGCAAGGAACACTTGAGGATCTCAGCACTGGAAGTTTTGGAGGAACAAATACCTGGCAGGAGTCTCTTACCTATTCCTGTGGAATGGGCGACCTATACTCAGAGAAGCAGCATTTGTTTTATATGATCCTGGTGTGTTAAAGCCATTCACAAATCCACTGTTGGGAAACGGGGCCTGCAACACACACAACACTCTCAGTGGCTGAGCTACAAAGGAAATGTTTGCAGATTAAAGATCAGCTTCAGCAGTTACTCATGGTTGTAATTTCACACTACAGCATCAGCTGTGGGGTGAACTCACTACTCAGCCAAATCCCCACAGCTTCAGTCTGTATCTGCTTTAGCAGAGCACCCCCAGTCCTGGAAAAGCTTCCAGGATAATGGAATTTCACACCAAAATCCCTTGAAATACCAATGGCAGCTCCTCTGACAGTGCTGCTTTATCAGGGCCATGACAAGACAGAAGGATCTGACCAAGAAACCCTAGTGATGATTCAATTATCCCTGATGGGCTGAGCTCCTCTTCCCCTTCTCACCAACTGTCACTCACCAGTGGTGTCTCAAAGTAAGGTGCAGGATTTGGAGACCAGGTCTGAGGCACGATGCTGTAAATGGAGTACTGCTGAGGGCTATATACAGGCTGCATAAACAGGGGGGAGGCAAACTGGGCTTGGGTCTGCACAGGCTGGGGATACACACTGGAATCCACCACCCGGTAACCATTCTTTGCAAAAAATGTGTTGATGGCTTTTATCCTGGCCTGCAAGACAGCAAATCACACCAGGGGTTAGCTGGGAGGAAAGGAGGATGTGGAATTTTTGTTGCCTGCTGGAGGGATGTGAAGGTTGATTATTGCTTATGAATAAAAGCTGATAAAATCAGTCTAGCTCATATTCCCACAGCAGGATAAGGACACATGTTGCTTTAGCTGGTGGTCTGTAAAATCAAAGATAAATGCTGTTTTCTACAGCAGGAATTGTCCAGACTCCAATCCTGACAGTTCCTCTTATTGCACTTTGCTTTGTGCAGCAGCCAGCTCGAGACTCACAGTGGCAGGAATCCCTCTCCTGAGCTCTGCAAACCCAGATTCTGGGGCAAGTGGAGAAGGGAATTCAGCACAGGAATGTGTTTCAGCCCCCCTGGGAAGCAGCAGTGTGAGTAACAGCAGGCACTGAACTGTAATTTGTCAGAGCTCCCCGTGACCTCGTTCACGTTTCAGCCTCCAGAGCCAGAGTTATGGACTCTGCTGAGTCCTTGGTTCACCCCCCACAAATGATCATCATCCAAACAGAAACAATTCAATCCCAACAGAAACAGCAGCTAAAGCAGCCTCACCATTACTGGCTTGCCCTGAAAGGTTTTCACTTCTTCCCTTAAGTATTTGAATGCCTGCAGATACAAAAAAAAAAAAAAGATCAACATTAGAATATCTTGATGAAGTTGTACTTCCCAAAGGATGTTCCATGATTTAACAGAAATGTGCACTCATGTGCTTCCCTGTCAGCCCAGCTAAATTCATCAACACTTCAAATTCAGGATTCTAGTGCCAGTCATGGCCAGTGAGACTGAGGCAAGAGCCAGGTATGAGAATTACAACCCCACAATCTCTCAACTTTAGTCTTATTAACCAGAATCTGCCAGTAATCTCTTAAAACAACAAAAAGGGGATCAGTAAATAAATATTTCTCTGAGCTCCAGGAAGCCCATGTGCACTTTGTTTGAGCAGGGGAAGGATCAAAGCTGCTGCCAGAGGAGCAGGACTCACCTGTTGGGCGTCTGTGTCCGACTGGAATGTAACGTACCAGTTGTTGTTGTGAGCAAACTCACAGCTTATCACCTTGGGGCAGTTCTCATTCTTGAACAGAGCCTTCACCTCCTGGGGAGACAAATGCAGGGCTCTTGTAAAGTCAACACTCAAGTGAGCCAAGTTTATGTTCCAGCTGCTGCTCCCCCTGTGAGCAGGGATGGTTTTTTATTCCCTCTTTCTGATTCTCAATCCCATTTCAGCCTCCCAAATAAAACAGAGCAGGCTCAGCTGGTAAGAAAATCAAGATCTGTGTAGACCTGGTGGTATTTTCATATGGAGCAGGTAGGAAAAGTGTGGCTTTAGATCAGCAGAGTCATGGACACAACAATGATTCCATGAAATATTTGTAAGTCAAGGCAACCTGACAACTTTGCAATAATCAGATTGTAAATGGAGGGACAAGCAGCTGCTCAGTGTTTGCATTAAAAGAACTCATTAAAAATGTTGGTAGACAAACACCCTGTGTTACAACTTTAAAAAACAAAGAACTAAATCATTCTGTTCACCAAGTATCAGGAGGAATTTTATTATCCTCCCTCCTCAGGCATAATGAGCTCAGCTCATGCTGGGGCTCAATGAATGAGAAATGTTTAGTAACATTTCTTGCTGCCAAAACAACCGTCTGACTTCAAGTAAAGTTATTGCAATGAAAAAAATTCAGCCTGAATTCCAATCTATGCCCTGGACTGATTTATTTTTGGATCTGAAAAGAAACCAGTGCAAACTTCCTTCCAGAAAAGCCAAGCTAGCTCAGCTTTGGTGGAAAAAAAAAAAGTTTGCTTAAGAAGGTTTAAACATAGTAATAAATAATGGGAAGGGACAATGGCAGTGAGTTTTTGTCTTGGCTATTTTGACAATGCACCCAGGTGGAAAAAGTTACTGATGTGGTCTAGAAGAAAAATATCAGTTTTTAATCCAATTAAACACCAGCTGACCTTTCCCTGGTGCTGTTTCAAGACCCAAAATCAGTAACAGAGTTCTTTATTCCCTTTCTCTGTGTTTACCTCAATAGGTGTTGTTTCAGGGATCTCACGGAGAATGATAATACATCTTTTGTGGTTTGGTCTGACTTTCTCCCCCCTTTCATCCACTTGTACCATTGGAGAAGCTGAAAATGAAGTAGAAAATTTGGACATTGTGCACGTGCCAGCAGTAGCAGACTCTCTCATGGAACTTGGAACAAAGAATGAGAATTCAGGAGTTTGGATCAGTAAATTTCCTGTCACCATTTACCAGAAAAATAAACCATAACCAGTTCAGAGACTACAACATCCCTCAAGCATGGGAGGATTCTTTGTGCTGATACAGACACCAAAGTCCCAGACTTACATCTCAAAACTTCAAGAATAAGGTCCATATCTGTTGTCAGCTTCTTAATCCCTTCCATGTTGGCAATTGTCCATATTGGAACAAACTGATCACTGTCCATCTGAGACATCAAGTAGAGATCCTTTGAAAGATTCTCTCTAAAAAGACATAAAATTATTATTTAATAAAGATCCTGAACCTGACTTAGAGAAAACTGAAGAAAAAAAAAGAGGATAACTTCAGGATTAAATAAATATTCACCAGTACTATTCACAACCAAAACACCCTCAGATTTTTCTCTCCTGGAACAAATCCCAGCAAATCCAACACTAAGCAGAGTAAGAGAATTTTAAAAACTTCATGAAGTTCCAGTGCTCTGAAAAAGGATCTGCCACAAAGACTTCTGGTGCCACACAGTAAATGATCTCAGCATCTTATGACAGTGGAGCACAGGAGTCATCCTCATCCAAGGACACAGATAGCACTGAAACAGCTGGAAATGCCACAGGGCTTCTACAGCACATCAGCAAACCTTGCTTTGTGTTTTTATCAAGATGATAAAGCCAAGAAAGGGGATATTTGCCCAGGATTTTAATTAAAGGGTTTATACCAAGCTAACTGCACCTACCGTGAGAAGCAGAACTCCAGCTGTTTTCTCAAACATTCTCTGATGTCTTCTGTGGACACAGTGGAGCTGCCATCACCTGAAAAGAATCACATCCACCATCAGCTCTCACCTTCAGGGCAACAAGACCAGGCAAGGACACATCTCATTGCAGAACACAAGAATGAACCCTCTGGGTAGGACCAAGCTCAGCCCCAGATCTCACACTCTCAAAATGACTCTGATCCCACCTGGCACCTGTTTGGCCACGTGTTGAGGCCAAGCTGGAGCTTCCTGGAGACACATGGACACATCAGAGCTCCAGCCTGGTCACAGCACACTCAAGAGCATCTCCAGGAGGGTTACAGACATTGGCAGCAGCATTTGAACTTCACTCACCAGACACTTCATAGATTTGGTATCCCAGATCTTCAGTTGCCAGGACAATTCCATTTGCTGCTGCCTCATCAACTCCTGTGCCATTCCTTGTGGCCTCACAGGATGGGGAATACATCACTTCATACTGCTTGCAGCTGTCCTCTGAGATCTCTATGTTACCTGGCAAAGGAGCACAGCAGCAGCAGGAAAACTGTCAGCTTCAGAATATTTCCCATTTGAAAAATTCTGGCTACCAACATTAAAACAAATACTCAACTAATCTGTACCTGAGAATGTCTAACCTTAGCTTTTATTTCTTAGACTTTGTGTTGGATAGAACTTACACCTCCCCAACTTCAAGATCTAGGCTCTCAGTAAGTAAATAAAAGTAAATAAAGGATCCTAATATTGATCCCTAAAAAAGCAGAGAATCTAAAAACCAGTCTTTCCTCATAAAATTTAAAATATTGAAGCGAGGTTCCTAAAAACAAGGGATGAAAATTGCTTACACTGCCTCAATTGCTTCACTTTGTTATGAAGAGACAAATGAGTTTCTGTCAGGCAAAGCACAAACCCAGCACTCTCTCCTCACTTCTGCTGACTTACCAGAAACCTTTGACAAGGCCACACAAGCTGAATATTCCCTTCTTTATCCCTAACTTTTACTAAATCATTTTGCAGGGAATCTTCTGCATTCTCTGCCATGCTTTGAGTCACCTCAGCTACAGCTCAGATCCAGCCTGAGCCAAACAAGTGAAATCAGTGGAATCTTTAGCTCTGGAGTTGAATCCTTAATTCTGGGCACTGTGTGGTAAGGATGGGAATGGGACTGAATGGAAAGGAGTTTAACCATGGATACTGCACAGGCTCTGCTCCTGACAGCTCTGAGCAGCATCTCTGTCCCCCCAGGATTGCAGGTGTCCCTCAGACCACGTTGTCCTGTTCACAGGGTCCAGTGGATGCTCAAGTGCAGCAATTTCTGCACACTGAGCACTCTGCTCCCCTCTTAGCGCGTTACTTGGTCATCACTGGGCCCTGCAATCCTGGAATCCTGTCCCAGCAGAGCTCAGACACCTCCCAGTGCTGAGAGCACCCTGAGAAACCACCAGCTGCTGTCTCATACACATTGCTCCATCAGCACTGACAACCTCAAGAACAAGAGCCAGAGGTTGTTCCTCACAGCTGAACCCCCTGAGTGTCAAGAAAAACCAAATCCCCAAAGCCCTGTGCCAACACCTCACCCTCAGCTGGTGTCCCCTGGGCTGCTGCTGTCTCCTGCCACGTGTGCTCTGTGCCATTGGTGGGGGGCAGGGCCTCACCACTGCCCTGGGGCACCTCTTGCCACACTTTTGCGTTGGGGTTCAAGCCAGCACCTTTTGATGTTACCTGCTGAAGAGACCAGAACACCTTGGTGAGTGAGAGAGACCCAGAGAAACCTCAGAATTCAAGCCAGAAAATACAGGTGAATTTAGTGATTGTCTCTAGAGTTCCACATCTCAAGTGTCTACCCAGCTATTAAGCACCTATGTGATTTTTTTTTTTATGAATGAAAACAGGAAAATCCTTGGTATTTTCCAAGTATTTCGTTTCTACCTCCATTAGAAGTGTTGCCTTCAACCTCTCTTTATTGACATCCAACAACATCAGCGGAGGCAGCGGCTACTCGGCAAGGACTCTGGGAACTCATAAGCTTTTAAAGACTTGACTGTCATAATGCTCCAGTCCCCTTTCACCAGAAAGGGAAATATTCCCTCCTCCAGACCCCTTCCTAGAAAGGAAGGTAAAAAAACATATGTCAAGGAGAAGAAACTGTAGAACTTAACGGAATTAGTGATATCTGTACTAACCAAGCATCACCTGTGCTGTGCCAGGATTCCTCCTGAACTTCCCCAAGTCCTATCCCATCCCCCAGGAACCTCACACACATCAACAGACACTAATGATTTCCTTAAACTTGTAACCAAGGAGATTAAAGGTTTTGAATTGCCAAGACAAACTTACACACCATCCCAGCTTGCTGGGGAGAGAACAGGATCTTCTCACTTTGGGTCTGGGCAGCAAGGACCATAATTAGAGTGAGAGGGTAACACAGGAGACAGACAAGAAGAGCTGCAAGACTCCAGCCTGGCACCTGACACAGAGAAATGCTCATTCCCACAGCACAAGATATGAATCCTTCAAGGGTCCTCTCCCAGAGCTGCTCAAAGGCATTTGGGTGAGGAATCCAACAATCCAGCAGCAGCACAGGGGGGAAACATGGTTTCTGCTCCTTTCACATTGTGAAACAACAACTACAGTTACAGGGTAGTGAATAAAACTGCCCTTTTGCAAAAATTCTTCCCTCAAGTTATCCCAACACCCCACAAGCAGCTAAAACAGCTCCTGCAACCACAGAATGATTCTTCACTTCACTGCTGCAATTTGCTGGACTTTAAAAGGTGAAAGCCATTAATCCAGCTCATAGCCACAAAGGCACAGATAAGCAAAGCTGGGTATGTTGGGGGCCAGGGCTCCTGGATTCTGAAGTTAAGGAGTGGCTCAAACCAGGCTCAAACATAGAGCACAAGGATAAGGAAGCAGTTGCAATAGCTTTAGAGATAATTCCTCTGCCAAGGTCACACCTCGTGCCAGAGCTGTTTGTTGCAAGGACAAGCCCCAGTTCAGCAACAAGAAGCCTCAAAACTCTGGAGAGGTTCAAGACAACCATGTGAGAAGCAAAACAAAGGCCACAGTTTTTGCAAAGCTCTGAGATTCAAACCCCCCACGCACAACTGATTTAATCCACATGGCAACAGAGTCTTCCCCTCCTATTAATCTTTGCCCAGGAGCAGAGCTGGGAACTGGAAATAGTTCAGGGTGAGAGGACACACGTGTATCCATCCATTCCCCTTTGCAGATTTCAGAGTTGTTCCCTAACAAAACAATCTGCAAAGCAAAACCCAGTAACCTGCTGCACCCACAGGCTCTGTCCCTGCAGTTTTCAGCTCCAAACTAAGCTCTGCTCAACTTCTGGTCACTCCTGGGGCAGCATCACCTGCCCACAATGGGCTCCTGCTCACAGACCCAGAGCCAGCAGGTGCCAGTTCCTTGAATTTACTTTTCAACAAAAAGAGACCAGACACACTTAAGAGATGATTCATTTTTTTCTAAAAATAAACTATGCCTCTGCATCTCTGAGGGTAGCACTGAGCTCAGGCCTAAAGTAATTGGAAGGAATAAATGTTATAAAGTGAAACTGAAAGACTTTAGGGTGGTTACTGCATTTCTGGAGGTGATTGGGACTAAAAGCAGCTCTGAATTGATGAATGGATGAGGAACACACACCTGGAACAGAGTGTGGCCACTTCTCCTTGTGCTAGAAACACTGAGCTGGATCCCAGCAGGATCCACCTTGCTCTCACTGATCTCAGCAGCAAAACCCCCCAGACTGGAGAGGATAAAAGTCCCTAATTTACATCAACTTTTGGGAAATTCACACTGAGCTCCCTGAGCAAAGGCGCCCTGTCCTGGCCAGCGGCTCTTCAGAAGAGAAAGCCAAAATATCAATTCTTGCTTATTTAACTGAGGCTACAAAACAGGCAGCCTGTGGGATTGGCTGCAGCACCATCCTCCCAGCTGCTATCGGGAACTTTCATGACGAGGTTAAAGCTTTACAGAGTGACAAAGGTTGGGAACACTCGCTGGGATCCACGAGCTGACAAAGCTCCACTCCTCAGCACAGCTTCCCCTCTCGTTCACACGACTTCCAGCAAATGTGGATGAAAGATTCTCCTGCAGTAAAAAAATTTCCCATTTTGAAACGTGGCAAAGGATATTTTCCTTATTGTAATTGTATTTAAATTATATTTAACCAGATACAATTAAGCTGACAAAAATGCAGGCACTCGAGAGTTTTAAAGTATTTGATTTTAATGCTAACTGAAATTATTCTGCAAAAAAATCCTAACCCAGAGCTTGTGACAGATTTCCTGGAGTAGACAAACTCTCTGAAACAGAATCAAAGCAAAAAAATCCAGAAGATAATTTAACCAAACTTGTGAGAGGAGAAACTAACCCTTTTCCAGAAATGGAAACGTAAGCAGATGGAAAAACCCCAAGGTCAGCAAAGCTACGAGAGGCAGCCAAGAGAAGCCTTGTGCTGGCTGGGGGACAGGCAGGTGGGACCCTGAGGGGCTCAGACACAGGGTGACTCCTTCCCTGAGCTTCACTGCCACCTCCTCAGAGCTCCTGCACACTCAGAGGCTGGAGAAGGAGCAGTTGGTGTCAAAGCAACACACAGAACCCCTCTGGAGCTGCTGGCAGGTTTCAGGTAACAGCTCAGTGCTCTCAGTGTGCCAGGTAACTCTGGAGCTCTCACTTCAGTGGTCACAGGATCCCTGGGATCCACCAGCAGCTGCAGGGTTTTCCTGGAGCCTCCTGCAGCCCTTGGAAAAGCCAAGGTTCAGCTGTGCTGTCTGAAGGTGGTACCTGTGCCACAGAAGTGTCAACAGGGGTCACAGAAAACCTCAGCTGCTCCAGAGATCCAACAACACTCAGGGCTTCTCACAATCCTGGATTTCTAACCAAGAAACATCATGGGCAGCATCTCACCCACCTGAAACACACAGACTCCCACTTCCCCAGTAAATCACAAATTTGTGGAATTAGAAGCACATACACAGCTGAGTGGAGCCCAGCAGCCATTATCAATTCCATTTCTCTTGGTGCATTTATTAATATTCCCAATGCACCCAATTATTAATTGTTAACAGCACACAGATCCTGGCTTAGAGGGAGAAAAAAGGCCTGCCCCAAACATAAACATATTAAACAGCACAAGCTTTATACAGGCCTTACACAGCCAGCACTGCAAAGATTTGGAACTAAAGGACATTGAAGGAAATCCAATTCCCCTGTGAAGGGCTCAGCACAATCACAACGTTCACACCACTGACAGCTACAATAACTCAACCAATTCCTCTGAAAACCTCAGGACTTCCACCCATCCTGTGCCTTATTCCCAGGCATCCCTAAAGATCCCAAGATAAAGATGCTGCCTCCTCCCAAACATCCAACTGCAGCACTCCAGGACACTTAGCTCTGAACTCCAATTCTCTGCCCTGGCAGTAAAAACAAACCCTCAGGAACTCAAAATTAAATATTATTGAGGCTTTCCAGAATGAAGATGACAGAAACTCCCAACACTATCAGAGGAAGATCAGAGTTGAGTTGGTACTTTAGGACTCCCCAAAAAAACCCCCAAGTGCTGAAGAGCTGCCGTGCACAGGAGCAGGAGGAAGAGCAGAAGCAGCAGGAACAGCAGCCATGTGCTGCCCGAGCCGCTGCAGCTCCTGCACATCCCCATCCCCGCATTCCAGAAGCTGCCTCGTGCAGGGGCCTCTCAGCTGCTCCTCACCGGCCTCAGCAGTTCCTCTCTCCCAGCAGAACACCGCAAGCCCCAATTCTCCAGATCTGTCACCGCGCTCACAACTTTTATTCCTCCCCGCCAAACGTTCAGCTCCATTCAGCTCGGAGCTGAGGTGATTCGTCTAAGAAAGAGGTGTTTCCCCAAAGTGTTTTATTTAGATGTTGCTGAGCGCGGAGCACATGCGGGTGTTTGTGTGTGAGCCCAGCGCATCTCGCCCATCACCCGAGAGAACCCCCCGAGCTGAGCCCGGCCCAGCCCAGCGCCCCCCCGGCCCCGCCAGCTCTTTGCTGCGTGCACGTTTCGGGATAAAACTCGGTGCAAAGTTTATAGCGGCCAGCCGGGTTGGTTGGGCGAAGGCTGAAAGCGCTTCAGGGCAGCCTGAGAGGCCGCGAGCGGCCGCAGCCCCGGCCCGGCCCCAGCGGACACGGCGCCCGCCCTCCCCGGTGACCTCCAGGGCCGGGCCGCGCTCCCCGTGCCGGGGAACGGCAGAACCGCCTCCTCCCGCGCCACGAACCACCGCCAGTGCTCAATCAACGCAATTAACGAGGCGCCGCGCTCGGGGCCGGCCCCGCGTGGGGAGAGGCCGGGCCGGGCCCGCTGCCGTGAGGCCTCGGCGAGGCCCCGCGTGTCCCGCGTCACCTTCACGGCCGGGCCGCGGCCGCACCCGAAGGTCACGGCGGCGCCCCCGCCGCCCCCCGTCCCGGCGGAACCTTCCAGAGCTCCCACCGACCCCCCCGAGCCCGCCCGCGGCCGCCGCCCCCGGATCTGCTGTGTCAGCCCCGTCCCCTCCCCCGGCGCGGCGTGCGCGGCCTCCCGCCGCCGCCTGCCGCCACATGGCGCCCCGGCGCCGTCACCTCACCTCCACGAACAGCAGCATGGTGCCGCCCGCGGCCGGCGGGCCCGCGCTCCCCGGTGCCCGGAGCGGCGATCGGGACACGCGGGCTCCGCCTCCGGCCGCGCCGCCCGGCCCGGCCCGTCCCGCCCGCTCCCCGCCCGCCGCCGCCGCCTCTTCCGGCCGCACCGAGCGCGTCCGGGGCACGGCCGGCACGGACCATTCCCGAGCGGAGGGGGGGGTGCGGCAGAGCCGCGCGGCTCCGCTAGAGGGCGCGGTGGCTGCAGCGCCGCGCGGGGGAAGCGGCGTCCCCCGCGGAAGGAGTGGAAGGGTCGTGAGGCGCGCGGTGGAAAATTCTCGGGTTTGGGGTTTTGCCGGGTTTTAATGGTTTTATTAGAGAACGCAAAATCCTTTATATTCCCAACAAACGTTTGCATCCCCGCGCTGCACACACAGCCACGGTCAGACCCCGCTCCATCCCCACCGCCCGCTCCGACCCCATTATCTGTTGGTTTTTTTTTAATCCCGATTTTGGCAGATTTCGGGGCAGCCCCGCGGATCCCGCATGTCCCGGTGACACCCTCGGGGGTGCCGAGGGACTGTCCCCATCCCAGGTGGGGAAGGGGCCGGAGCGGCTGCCAGGGCTCGCCCGGCCAGGAACGGGTGGGGAAGTGCTGGGAAGGGGCCGTGGCTCTCCGGTGGGAATGTCACACACAGGATCAGGATTTCCTCCAGACAGCACCGATTTAGACAGGGCACGAACCCACGGCGTGTCCTGGAGAAGTCAGCCCTTGGCGCTGCTCATCTTGGGTTCCACTGGAGCCCCGATTGTCCCTTCTGTGCCTTGCCTTGCTCTCACTTTGGGGGTGATACACCCGGGCTGAGCAAAGCCCAAACTGCTCCCCAAAAGTCCTGAGCACAAAATCCTGTCATGCACCCCGACTTGGGTGTCCCCCCAGACCCACGGGGGCAGCAGCAGGAATGATGCTCTGAGGAGATTCCTGCCAGGAAAACACACCTTGAAATCACTTTGCTTTAGAGAAAGATCCACAAAATTTATTACAGCGCATCGAGGGCAAATTTGTTGGTTTTGGTAGGAGAATTAAAACACTCTGGTGGATGGAGGATGGAGATTTCCCTGCCATGAATCAGTGTCCTGTGAGGGACCCCAGCAACACCATCACCTGCAATTAGGGCTGGGCAGATCCTTGTGGATAAGTCAGAGCCAGGGAATAATCAGAGGAGATTAGACACAGAGCACAAGCTGCCCAGCAAGCACAGCCCAGCTGGCAGCCCTCGGGGGTTCTGTGGGTAGCAGCTCCAAGACACAAAGGAGTCAAAGAAAAAGAAACTGAAGGTGTAGAAGTTGAATAAATAAGTTGGAGCAGGATAAATGGGAGGGGACTGTTCACACACTTGGGTCACAGCCCCAAGGCTGCCAGAGCTCCAGGAGGGTTTGAATAACACTCAGGGAGGGATTGTTGGGGTGTCTGTGCAGGACCAGGAGCCAGACTGATGATCCTTGTGGGTCCCTTCCAGCTCAGGATATTCCATAATTTTGTGATGTAGTGAGGGAATGAGAACTTCTTCCTTCTCATCCCCTTTCCCAATGAGAAACCATCAGACTGAGCTGTGTCATCTTTTGCAACCATTAACTCCTCAATCCTCACACTCTGGGAAGGGTAAGCATCACCCTGGCTTCACAAACCTCCTGAGCTCCAAGCTGCTCCTTCATTTTGAATGTGCCCAAATGGAGCTCCCCAAGCAATGGAATTGTCCTTAGCCCCATTTCCAGACCTGAGACCCCCCCAGGAGCTGAGGACTCCTGAAGCCAGGCTTTGCTGGGATGTCAATTAGCACTAATGCTCAGATTAGAGCATTTCCCAGCAGTTGCTTCTGCCCACTCCATGGAAATGCCTGGCTGGTGAAGGGCTCAGTGTCACCAGGACACTTCCAGCTCCAGAACACTCCCACCCCCCCCTGGCTGGGGTGGAAAACCAGGCCTGGTTCTTAGAATGAGAAAAGAATTCTTGCAGGGTGACAATTCTGTGTCATCCAAGGGAGAAATGCAGGAGTGACACCCATCGAGCCAGGTCCCGTTGCCACTTGTTGGGAGGTGAAAAAACCAGTTCTCTGTTTACACCTGGGAAGGTTCTTTCCTGTTAGTCACCAGCTGTGACTGAGGCACAGGCAGCTCCCCCTAAACCCCATCCAGGGCAGTCCAGGAGCTCCCAAAAGCTTCTCCTAGCTGGGTTTGGAATCATGGCAGAAACAATTGCTCCTCCTGCCCAAGGTGTTCCAGAGCAGAGTGAGCTGGTGGACACAGCAATGAGACATCCCAGTCTGAGAACAAGCCAAGGACAAGGCAAGAAGCTCCTTCCCTACAGCAGCTCTTCACCAGCTCCATGGGATCAGAATATGGAGCAATTCCTTTCTTGTTTTAGTCAGATTATCTGATGTGAGCCCATGCCAGTAAAAACTGGGATTTCCTGTCACCAACCTCCCTCTGCTCTATTGATTTTTCCTTGCTTTGGGCACACCTTATGGATTTATCCCTCATTCCCCAGCAATGGGATCCAGCTGGATTCAAGGGCATCTCCCCTGCTCCCCTAGAGCAGGAACATCCCAGCACTCAGGAGGAAGATGAGGACCATGACACAGAGACCTGAGCAGTGAGCTGAGCCTTTCCCAGCCTGAGAGCCAACAGGGCTGTGCTGATTTCTCAAGAGGAAACTCCACCTCGGGGTAGCACAGAGGGCACTGGGAATTCAGCCTTAGGCAGCCAGAGTGAATGTTACAGCCACGGGGCAGAATGAGAAGGAGCAGTAGGAGAGTGCTGGGAAGGATTTATGGCTGCTGGGTGTGAGCTGGGCTTTCCCTCTGCAGTGCAAAGTGCTGCTCTCTCCACAATTGTGCTGGGACAAGGAGTCAGCCTCCCTTTTCCTGCTATTTCATCCACTCTGGAATGGGTGCTTGCTTCAGTCCCAGCTGAATAAAAACACCGCAGAAAAACAGGAATTGTTTATTGCCCCTGACTCTGATGAGATCCCTGAAGAGCAGATTTATCTGCTGGGTATCAACCTGCCCCTGGTCTCTGGCTCCCCCATCCCTGTTCCCCACACCTTTCTCTGTGCCTGCAGAGCTGATGCCAGCCTGGCTCAGCCACCTCTTGGCCCCAATATTTTGTCCAAAAGTGCTAAATTTGGTTACCACACCTCTGCTGCCATCCCCACTATCAGCAAGGAATAAATATTTTTAGATATGGAATAAATATTGAGCTGGCTTCACTATCTCTGCCTCAGCTCTTGTTTCCTCCTCCCAGACAGGCAGAGAGCCTCCAGGACCATGGCAGAGCTTCAGGATTACAGGGTGTTCCCACCATGGGGCTGTGCAAAGGCTGCCAGGGCCTCCTTGGTGGCTCCAACACAAAAGGCTGGGCTCAGCAGCTGCTGGAAACATCTGGCTTTAATTTTTTCCTTAAAGCCAAGACTTTCATTTGGCCACCAAACCACTTCCCTTTCATCTCTCCAGAGGACCAACCCTGTGGCAGAGCTGACTCTGCTTGTCCTTAGCCTGCATTATCCCACAGGGAGAAGGTCCCAGAAAATCCAGGGCTGTGCTTCTCACAGGGGAGAGATCTTGGAGAGGACAGCAGCTCCCAACTGAGCAGGTTCCTGCTCTTCTCTCTCCCTAGAGCTCCTTTAAAGTCAATTCAAGGCACACATTTCTCCATCAACGTGGTTCCAAGGGGCTCAGAGTCCTGCTGAGACCTGATTGCCCCTAAATTCTCTGTGTTGAGAACCCAAACATGAAGAATCAACAGATGTGGCATGTTGTGCTGAGCAGGCTAAAGCATGTCCTTGGGCTGGAGGGAGAAACTGTGTCTGTTTGGAAATCCCTTTAACTGGGTGCTGGAGGTTTGGGCAGGCTGGGAAAAGGCCTGGCAGGATCAGAAACAGCAGTGGCAGTTTCCTCAACAACCCTTGGCTGATAATTGTGCTATCAATAAATGATTACCCGAGCAGGGAGATGTTTTGAGCACTCAGGATGTTTTTGTGCAGCACAAGAAGCCTGGAGTGAGAAGGTTGGAGAGATCAGCTGCCATCACATGATCCCAGTAACCACAGCAAAGTTTTATCCAAAGCCAGGGAGACTCTTGGCTCTGCTTCTGGGCCTGAGCTCAGCAGAGTTTGTGCCACTGTATTTTCACAAACTTCCATTGGTGCTGAAGTAACAGATTGGCTTTTCCAGGCAAAGCTGAGTCCCAGTGTGGGGAGGTGCTTTGGGCAGCTCAGAGCCATCACGGGGTCTGATCCCAGCTGCCAGGCAAACCCACGGCTCCACTCCCTGAGCAATCCATCTCCTGGGCCAGACTGGCTACACCCAAAGCCTTGGCAGGTCTGGAGTGTAGAAACTCATAGAAAATCATTTCAAATAAACCAGCTCTTCCCATCTGCCTCCTGCCCTGCTGCTGGGCCACACTCTTCAACTACAGGGAAAAGGTTTTACCTTTTTATTTAACATGATGAAATAAAACAATCCATACAGCAGGACAATAACAGGCTCACATGGATTTACAGGATCTGCCATGGAGCACCAGCTTGGGGCTGGGGGGATTTTTCTGTAGCTCAGGTGGGTCTGTTGGTACCCAGGATTTTCCCTTCTGGCTGCACTGTACTCCAGCCAGGAAACCCTCCAGGGCATCCAGGCAGCAGGAGCTGATCTCCAGTGGCACTTTCAGGAGAGCTCAGGTGTCCCTGTTCCACCTCCTCACTCTCCATCCAGGTCAAGACTTCCTGGCAGGGAGGAGGAGTGAGTGAATCACCAGGAAAGGGCAGGAGCAGGAAATGCAGCTGCCAGGCTGAGCCAGAGTGCTTCCTCCTGGACCTTGGACAGATGGAGCTGGCCAGCAGTTAATGTTTAACTCCTGCAAAGGAAAAGGCCCTGGAGACAGCAGGGACATCCTGCTTGGCCAGGAGCTGTGCTGGGAAGGTCCCTCAGGGCTGCACTAGAGCCTCAAAGGCAGTTAAGTCAAAAGGCAAAAAGGTCCAAAGGGCTCACAAGGTCTGATAAGTGCCAGAAGAGAGATGGATAAAGAGAATGGCACTGAGGAGTTCATCTGGGCACACCAGTTCCCACACCATCCATTCAGAAATTCGGGACAAACAGGAGTTGTTTGTGATATGTTGTTACCAAGGATCTTGGCAAAGCTGCAGGACTTTCTGCTCTTCTTTCTCCATCTCTCATTCCTCTTCCCAAGGGCATTTAAATCCAAGCATGACAGTCTTGGCTAAAAAGGAGCATTCAGAGCCCCAGGGGCAGGGCAGGACTCAAGATATTAATCCCAGCTCAGGTTACTCAACTTCAGTTTTGGATTCTTGTTCCTCACTTCACCCTTGTAAAGTGGGAATGGTTCCTGAATTCCCAACGCTGCCAGAGTCATGTCTGAGGGATAATTAGGAAGATCCAAAACCACTGGATGAGTGGCTGTGAGATTGCTGAGGAGCAGGAACTCAGATTTTCCTGCTGCTCCAGCTGGGATGCCAAGGACAGCCAGGAGCTGCCAGGACAGGGCTCAGCAGCTCTGCCTGTCCCACAGGGACACACATCCTGCAGGGAATCCTTCCATCCCTTCATTTGTGGCCCCTGCAATAACCTGACATGGGTGGGAAGGAATCAATGGTGTTCAGCAGGTGGATCTAATGTCTCTCCCAGTCCCCAAGGCTGAGGAAGAAAGGATTCTGTAACCCAAGAAGCAGCAGCAGCTCTGTCCAGGAATAAAAGAGTCTCAGTGAGCAGCTCCTGGCTAAAGTTACCTGCAGGCAGAAAGGGGAGAGCTCAGGGAAGAGCTCTGGCTGTCTCATCAGGTGTGCAGCCCTGCCTTAGCAAAGCTGTGCCACAGAAGTTCCATGATGCTGTTTTTCTGTTACCTTGGCTTTATCACAAAGCAAAAAAAAAAAAAAGGGGAATGTACAGACTGACAGAGTATGTTTGGAAATGGAAATAAAATTCCAGTTTAATCACTGATTAAACAAACCAGTGGTGCTGCTGGGAGGGGTCACTCAGAGTTTACAGATTGGGTGGGGACCTCAAAACCAAAAAATGCCATGAGGGTGTCCCAGAATTTTCTGGGGGTTCCTTCAGCTGCTGCCTGACCCTGGTGCTGTGCTGGGCCTGGGCTGTTGGAGCTCAGGAGCCCCAACACTCAGTGCCAGCTCCTTGGAAAATGCCCCAAGAGAGACTCAGGTGAAACATCAGAAAGGGAGGGGTGAAGACAAAAAAAATGTTTCTTTGGATTCTTCCCTCTGGTATAAACCTACCAGAGCAATCCCATTCTGCAGCTCCAAGTGTGAATCCAGGAAAGATGTCCCTGGAAAGCAAGAGACACTACCAACAGAGTAATAATTACACCTGGGCTTGTTTCCTGGAGGAGAATTGTTCTTATCTCATTGACTCATCAACCTGCAACTCACCACCTCCCACCAAAGCACCAGAAACCCCAATTTAGATCAGTGCTGAGCTCAGAGCTCAGAGCTCTCAGCTGCAGCTCAGGAATGAGATCAGAGCTCAGAGCCCTCAGCTGCAGCTCAGGAATGAGATCAGAGCTCAGAGCCCTCAGCTGCAGCTCAGGAATGAGATCAGAGCTCAGAGCTCTCAGCTGCAGCTCAGGAATGAGATCAGAGCTCAGAGCCCTCAGCTGCAGTTTAGGAATGAGATCAGAGCTCAGAGCCCTCAGCTGCAGCTCAGGAATGAGATCAGAGCTCAGAGCTCTCAGCTGCAGCTCAGGAATGAGATCAGAGCTCAGAGCTCTCAGCTGCAGTTTAGGAATGAGA
This sequence comes from Erithacus rubecula, assembly GCF_903797595.1. Classification (NCBI taxonomy): domain Eukaryota; kingdom Metazoa; phylum Chordata; class Aves; order Passeriformes; family Muscicapidae; genus Erithacus; species Erithacus rubecula. The sequence continues at coordinate 660,266 of NC_136682.1, read as the reverse complement.
TCAGAGCTCAGAGCTCTCAGCTGCAGTTTAGGAATGAGATCAGAGCTCAGAGCTCTCAGCTGCAGCTCAGGAATGAGATCAGAGCTCAGAGCTCTCAGCTGCAGTTTAGGAATGAGATCAGAGCTCAGAGCTCTCAGCTGCAGTTTAGGAATGAGATCAGAGCTCAGAGCCCTCAGCTGCAGCTCAGGAATGAGATCAGAGCTCAGAGCCCTCAGCTGCAAGTGGGGAATGAGATCAGAGCTCAGAGCTCTCAGCTGCAGTTTAGGAATGAGATCAGAGCTCAGAGCTCTCAGCTGCAGTTTAGGAATGAGATCAGAGCTCAGAGCTCTCAGCTGCAGCTCAGGAATGAGATCAGAGCTCAGAGCCCTCAGCTGCAGCTCAGGAATGAGATCAGAGCTCAGAGCCCTCAGCTGCAGTTTAGGAATGAGATCAGAGCTCAGAGCCCTCAGCTGCAAGTGAGGAATGAGATCAGAGCTCAGAGCCCTCAGCTGCAAGTGGGGAATGAGATCAGAGCTCAGAGCTCTCAGCTGCAGTTTAGGAATGAGATCAGACCTCAGAGCTCTCAGCTGCAGCTCAGGAATGAGATCAGAGCTCAGAGCCCTCAGCTGCAGTTTAGGAATGAGATCAGAGCTCAGAGCTCTCAGCTGCAGCTCAGGAATGAGATCAGAGCTCAGAGCCCTCAGCTGCAGCTCAGGAATGAGATCAGAGCTCAGAGCTCTCAGCTGCAGTTTAGGAATGAGATCAGACCTCAGAGCCCTCAGCTGCAGTTTAGGAATGAGATCAGAGCTCAGAGCTCTCAGCTGCAGCTCAGGAATGAGATCAGAGCTCAGAGCCCTCAGCTGCAGTTTAGGAATGAGATCAGAGCTCAGAGCTCTCAGCTGCAGTTTAGGAATGAGATCAGAGCTCAGAGCCCTCAGCTGCAGCTCAGGAATGAGATCAGAGCTCAGAGCCCTCAGCTGCAGCTCAGGAATGAGATCAGAGCTCAGAGCCCTCAGCTGCAGTTTAGGAATGAGATCAGAGCTCAGAGCCCTCAGCTGCAAGTGAGGAATGAGATCAGAGCTCAGAGCCCTCAGCTGCAAGTGGGGAATGAGATCAGAGCTCAGAGCTCTCAGCTGCAGTTTAGGAATGAGATCAGACCTCAGAGCTCTCAGCTGCAGCTCAGGAATGAGATCACAGCCCTGTCACTGCCAGTTCTCTGCAGCCACAGCCTGGTGGGTCATTTCCAGCACAGGAGATTCCATCATTCTGTGACACATTCCCTGCTCATACACTTGCCCAAACATCTCCTGAGGTGGGTCCCTGTGCAGGAGGATGTTTATAACACCCTAAATTAAGCCCTGGAAACCTCAATGCAGTTAATTAAGGCAAGGCAGCATCTCCCAAGTGCTGCTTTCCCATGCCCTGGCCCTGAGAGGTGTCTCATTGGGACACCAATCCCACAGCAGATCCCTCTGCACATGGAGCTCTCACAGAGCCAGAGGGGCACAGGGGCTGAGGCTTTGCACTGCCTTTGATGACTTTTTATCCATTTTATTCCTCCTCCCTGATTTCAATCAGCAGTTCATGGGCTGCTGTAATGCAAGCAGTAAGATCCATTGATATTTAGAGAATTAAACTTCCAGGCACTACTGCAGTGTATCCTATATTCCCAACATTTCCAATTATTACTCCATCCTATGTAACCTAAAAACCTGTCTATATCCATTTCTCATTTGGAAAATCTGTAAGTCTATTGGAATACTGAAGTTTCTTATAAAATTCTTCACTGCAGCATTCTGGATAAGACTGCACATTGGAAAAGCAGGGATGGTTTGCCAAAAGTGCCTCAGCACTGGTACCTGGTGTCATTTGAGGTGCCCTGTGGTGTTCCTGTCACCAAAAAAAAAAAGGGGAGATGCCAGTCCAGAAGGTTCCTGTGCTGTACTGGCCAACCTTGTGCTGATCCATTGAACCCTGGAATGGTTTGGGTTGGAAGGGACATTAAAGCTCATCTCATTCCAGCCCTGCCATGGCAGAGACACCTTCCCAGGCTGCTCCAAATCCATCCAAGGCTGGATGGATGGATCTGCCTCCATCCCACCAGGGTCCAACCACTGGAGCTGCAATTTACAGCTGTAATTTCTGGGCTGTAATTCAGACTTTTTCCTGGAATGACTGAATTTCACATGTCAGTGCTGAGACTGTCATAAAAGTAACACCAACATATTAATTTAATTAGTCACTTCCTGTCTTAATGGCCACTGCTCTGCAAGCAGCTCCCAAGGAATTTGGGACAGCCCAGAATTTGGGACAACATCAACATCCAAGACTTGCAGTTGGGAAAGGAGCTGGAGCTCCTTTCAAATAAATACCAAAATAAATACCAAATAAATACAATTTTTTTTTTTCAAACTTAGGAATTTAGTACTTGACACATTAGGAAGAATAAAAATGAATAGCAATATCTAAAGAAACACAATGAATTTTTCAGATGAACCCCTCGAGGAGCTGCAGGGCTGGCCAGGAGCAGCACTGCTGTCCTGCTAAGGAACACAGGGATGTTCCAAACCTCAGGAATGCCAGTTGTCTCATTTGGCTGCTGAAGCCATTTTTTCTTGTTTGCAAACAAATCAAGAGAACCCAAACACCTGGTACAGGCACAGCTTCCCCCAGCACAGCCCCTGCCGAGCCCGCGAGTGAGGAGGGGACAGAACCGAGCGGAGGGGACAGAACCGAACAGGGATGGACAAAACCAGGCGAGGAGGGGACAGAACCAGGGAAGGGGGACAGAACCGGCCCGGGGGCGTGTCCCGGGGAACGGGGCGTGGCCGGGGGGCGTGGCCGAGCGCTCGGGGCCAGAGCCAATGGGGCCGGGGCGTGGCCGGGGGCGTGACCGAGCGCTCGGGGCCAGAGCCAATGGGGCTGGGGCGTGGCGGGGGCGTGGCGGGGGCGTGGTCGATGGGGCCGGGGCGGGGCCGGAGCCGCTGCCCGTTGCTGCGGCGGGCGCGGAGCTGCACTCGCCGGTTCGGCCGGGGCAGGTGCGTTGGGACTCGTTGTGTCAGCTCTGGTTGGGTCTCCTTGGTTCGGCCGGGACAGGTAGGTGGGGCGGGGCCAGGAGAGGACGCACAGGTGCGGTAGGATCTGCTGGCTGGGCCGGGACAGGTGTGCTGTGTCCCGGCTGGGCTGGGACAGGTGCGGTGGGACAGGTGTGCTGTGTCCCGGTTGGGTCGGGACAGGTGTCCTGTGTCTCGGTTGGACCGGGACAGGTGTGCTGTGTCCCGGTTGGGCCGGGACAGGTGTGCTGTGTCCCGGTTGGATCGGGACAGGTGTCCTGTGTCTCGGTTGGACCGGGACAGGTGTGCTGTGTCCCGGTTGGGCCGGGACAGGTGCGGTGGGACAGGTGTGCTGTGTCCCGGCTGGGCCGGGACAGGTGTGCTGTGTCCCGGTTGGATCGGGACAGGTGTCCTGTGTCTCGGTTGGACCGGGACAGGTGTGCTGTGTCCCGGTTGGGCCGGGACAGGTGCGGTGGGACCTTTCTCCCCCTGGTTCGGCCGGAACAAGAGCACAGGGAGGGCGAGTCCGAGCTGTGCGGGGCCAACCCGGGTTGTGCCCGGTCTCAGCCCGGCCCGTGGGTACCGGGGCTCTGCCTTTGTGGGGCTGGGGGCTCGTGGCTGCCCGCAGCCTCCCGGTCCCTCCGGTTCGTGCCCGGGGCTGCCTGCGGGTGGCCCGTCCCCGTCATGAATAGGCCACTTCCAGCTCGGGCAAGCGTTAGTTTTTCTTTCAGGATCTTTCCGGCTAGAGGGATTTATATCCTGCTGTTAAACTCTTGGGTAAAGTTGTTGGAGGTAGATTTGTTGTGCTGTGCTAGATTGTGGCTCAGAGTCCTTCCCTTCCCTAACATCTGGCACACCTCTGGCATCCCTGTGTCTCCATCTCCTCTGGACTCTCTGCCACCTTCCACAGAACCTGCCTCTATTGCAGCAGGCAGAATATTCATAGTCTTGTTTAAATCTTAATGTGTATTTTTTGAAATTATTCTGAATAAACCATTCAGAAGGAGCAGTAAAGAAAGCCCAGAGATATCTGAACACGCCAAAACTGTAAATGAATGAGAAAGGGCTAAGAATGTGGAATGGCATAAAAATGTGGGAGCACAGGTTTCAAGGCATGTCAGAGTTCTGTTTTGTGTCATTTCTAGTGACTGAGATTCCAGACAGGCTGCTTCTCTTTCCAGCTGAATGTCCCAGCAGCAGCTACTGACTTTATAACGAGATTTTTTGCCTAAAATTAACTCAGATTAACTCAGTGTACCTGTGGCTTTGATGGAGAATGGCAGGGAAACAGAAAAGCTCAATAGGGAGAGGATGCAGCCCTGAATAGGGCTGGTTGGAGATGCAGTGAGATGCTCAGGCATCCAAACCAGGGTTATTTTCTGAACAATTACATTCAGTTTTGTTTCTCAGTGTTTTACTGAGCTGCTCCTTCCGTGTGTCAATGAGCACCTGTTCCTTGTGCCAGGGGAGCTCTGATGAATGCCCTGCTCCTGTTTCCTGGGCACAGCTGACTCTGCTGTGTGAAAGGCCATTTAAACTGCAGCAGGGCCTCAGGTGAGCTCCCTTTGGCTCAAGATTAGTCATAAAACAAAGTTCAAACTGTGGCATGACATGGCTCATTCAGCATTGGTCTTTAACACAAACACAATTATTTTTGTGGGAATTTTCCAGCAGTAATTTCTATCTGTAATCTCTCTGTGTGTATTCTGAAGCTCCTGGGGGTTGCATCCTACAGTCACAGAAATACTGGCTTTATTTGTGTATGCAATATGATTTTTAACAAGGGAGAAGATGGAAATGAGATCCTTTGTCTTTGTGGGTGGTGATTTGTGCTGTTGTCAAATGCAGAGCACTCACCTCTCTGTGCAGCCTGCATAGAGGTTTACAGAGGACTTGGTGTTTAAAAAGGCAGGAATTTCAGAAAGCAGCTCCAGTTTGGGTTTCTCTTGCTGGTTAGAAGGGGCTCTGTGTGCCTTTCAGAGGCTGAGACTGCAGGTAGCTGCACCTGGAAAGGCAACATTGATAAGTGGTTTCAATGTGTTTCAACATCCCCACGTCACTTGTTTGCAGAAATAGCTCAACCTGAGACTGAGAACTCCACCAAAATCCCTGTTCTGATAAAACATATCCTGCCATGGTGTGCTGTTCTCTGCAGGACATCAGGGGATTGTGGAATGTGAGAGAAAGGTCCATTCTTCTCCCAGGATAGAGATGTGTTCCTCTGCCATTCTGTTCTGAATCCAGGCAGGAACAGCCCTGAAGAGGCTTCTCTGCTCCCAGAGCTCCCATTCCAGCACTGGGAACTCCCATTCCAGCACTGGGAGCTGCCAGGATCTGCCTGTGCCCCATTCTCCTGGACTGAGCAGTTACAGAGTCCCACATCTGTCATTTCTGAGCAGGTGCATTCCATAGCTGTGAGGATTTCAGAATTGAGTGGTTTTCCTCCTTGTCTGAAGGTGTTTGTGTGTGACCAGTTGTCTGGCAGAGCTGGGCTCACACTGGGTCCAGGGTTCCCTGACTGCAAATCCATTAAAGGAATTAATGGAAAATACAAGGAAGAGCTCAGCCTGCCTGGAGTTGGCATTGCAGGGTCAGTTTGTGCCCTTGCCACAGGCATTGTGTGACATGGGACTGGGGATAAAAGAAAAGAGGAAAAAAGGAAAGGCGTTTCCCTACAGGCTTTATTTTTGTCTTATCAGAGAGCTCTTGAAATTAATCTCCCCTCCTTTCCTCCTCCACAAAAGAAAACTATGTAAAAAATAAATCTGATATAGTCTTGTTGGCTTCTGTGGTGAAAAGCTGGACAAAATCTCTTCCCCTTTCCAGCAGGATGGGGTGGCTGGAGCTGTTGTTTAGGTAATTAATACCATTTAACTGATATTATGGTAACTACTGCAACAGGAGGGGCTCAGCTGCCTCCATGAACATGAGGCTTGTTGGAGCTCACAGAGGAAATGCTGCTGTGCTGAGAGTGAGCACAAGAGTGAATGAAAAATGTTTGTATAGTAATTACATCCTCTTAGTTTCATAACTCAAACCCTCTTACATAAATGCCAGCACGTTTGGTTTGAAAGCAGAATGAGTGAGGGCACTTTGGGGGGTGTGTGTGTGTGACACAGGATTGTCACTCTGGCATCCTCTGTGTCCACAGCTCCCCATTGTGCCTGTGGCTTTATCAGGGCACCATCTCAATGGCATCTGCAGAGGAAATGATAACTGTCATCTGCTGCCTGTTTAAATTCAGTTGATGGATGAGATGCTGAGGGGTTGGGATGCTGGGAGCACCTGAATGGGGACTCAGGGGAAAATCACTTTTCTGCTCACAGTTCCTATTGCTGACACTGTTCCTTCCTCCTGAGCAGGGATTTGAGGAGATAAGATGGAGCCTTCCCCATTCAATAGAAGGCAATGGAGCTCCCAGTCTTTGAAAATCACTGCAAAAGAACTTTCCCTGGTGAACAAGAACAAGTCCTCAGCCCTTGCAGAGAGGTTCTCCAAGTAAGTGCTGCAGGTGACAGCTGGTACCTCACAGACACCCCAACAATCCACCCTGTGCCTCTGAGTGTTGGCCACATGCTCCTGGAGCTCTGGCAGCTTTGGGGCTGGGACCATTCCCTGAGGAGCCTTTGCAGTGCCTGGCCACTCTCTGGGGAAATTTTCCTGATATCCACCTTAAACCTCTCCTGGCTTAGGTAGAAAAGGAATATTAAACTTCCCTTTTCTCTGAGAGATGGATAAAGGGTTGCACTCAAACCATAAATATTGTATACCCTGAGAAAGCTAAGTGGTAGTTTCCAATGCATTCCCTGGAAAAGCTTTTATTTCCTTAAGGAATTATACAGGCTACAGCTGGGGTTTTCAATGGGATTTGGGGAACTGAGTCTCTGGGGCTCTTGCATTAATAGTGTAACAAAGTTTTGGAGTATTTGGATCTTGATTATGGGGCAAACTTTATGGGATCTGTAGGAGAGGGATAGTTAGAGACCCACAGCTCCAGAGTTGTTCTGTGGATCTCTGGCCCAGGGAGAAGCTTTTTGCTGTCACCACCTTGTTAAGGTAATTTATTCACTCACTGAAGCTTGATTACAGAACCTGGTCATCTTGCTAAATGTTGGTAATCCCTTGGAAAAGGCTTACTGAAGTAATCCAAACTGCTATTCCTTAATCAAGTAGTGTCCCTCTACATAGGTGGGGTCAGTGCCTTGGAAAAACACAGTCCTGCTCTCTGGCTTTGCCCCCCTGATGCCTGCAGGGAGGAGTGTGACTTTTAAGTGCTGTTAATTAAATATTTGTATGTGAAAACAATTTTTCCATCCCATATAATCATTTTTGTGAGGTGAGGAACACAAAAAGCAACAGGAGAGATTCAAAAAGTGCCCCATGCTGGGCTGACTCACAGAGCAAGGCTGGGACTCCTCTGTTTTCCAGGTGCTGCTTGACTTTCATCTGACTTTGTTTCTTCTTCCAGTACTGCTCCCTCTTCCTCCAGCATCACTTTCTCAGCGAGTTGTGTTCAAATTTGGGCCCTTAATAGTGCAGAGATGTGAGTTAGTCTGTTTGCATGGACTAAAGAGGAGCAACAGCCTGTAACACACTTTTATTGTGTCAAAAGCAGAATTCCACAGATAAAGGAAACACAAACACCCTTTGCCCAAGCACATGCTGGGTTCCTTCTCTCTGACAGGCAGAACTCTCCTTGAAGTGGAAAAATTTGTCCCTAATTTTCCTATTTCAAAGGCCAAGTGCAATCACCTTGTGCAGTGAGGGCTGTGGAGGGACTCACACCCAGCAGAGTGCAGATTGCTGGCAGTTCCCTACAGCTCCTTAAAGGACTTTGATTCATGATCCAGGGTGGCTTATCTCCAGAGCCTCTGATGGCTCAGCTGCCCAGGAGGCAAGTGCTGAATGGGGGCAGTTCCCAGTCCACAGAGTAAAATCCACTGGCACTTAGAGAGATTTTTGCCATGTGCCAAGCTGGAATTTGTTCTGGTTCAGCAGCTGCTGTATAAAGAGCTGAGTTATTCCTGCAAGGGGGCACAGCAGACAGCTGGGTGGTGGAAACAATACAGCTATTCCAAGGTAAACTGTCTCTATTTGGGAATCAGAGTGCTTAGGGAATGAAAAGTATTAATGGATGTTATTATTGTAAACTCAATGACTGAAAATGTGTCTGTCACTTGGCTTTGTGTTATTTGCTGCTGTTTGTCCAGCCTCCAGTTTTAGTTGATCCAGGGAGTGCACAGAATTCTTGGTGGGGGAAGAAAAATCTCAGCTGTCTTCAGGAGTATTCTGGTTAAAACTTGGCTTTTGTTTGTTTTTCTCTCTTTCTAAGGTATCAGAAAGCTGCTGAAGAAGCCACTGCTGAGAAGAAGAGAAGTGTAAGTGTTTAGTAAAAGTGTTTGTTTCCAGCCTGCAATCAGGATGGGTCACCTGCATGAATATTGCTGTGACAGTTGATTTTTGGAATATCAGAATTGCTGCTGTGTGTCCTAGCTTAGACATAGGGTTTGCTTTTGCTTCACACTCTGCATTTTCCCAGTGTGGAGGAAAGAAAAGGAAATGAAGTTTCTTGCCCAAAGCTGTGTTGAATCACCAATTCTCTCCTCAGCAAAAGGCAAAATGAGTTACCACAAGCCAGGAATACCCATCTCCTGTTCTTAGCTGGAGGCACCTGTGTGATGCCTTTTTTTTAACTAAATTTAAAAGTGGTTAAAAGGAGCCTCCAAGCCTCCCTGAAATCCAACATGTGTCTGAGAGCTGTAGGATCTTCTCTGAAGTGACTTCCAGGGTTGCAAGTGCCCCTGGATGAGGCAACACCAACTTTCTTGGCTCTGTTACAGCCCCACATTCCCTCCTGTAACCTCCACTGCATTCAGGGTCAGGGAGTCTTGGCTGAAGAAGTTTTCAGGGCTTTATCAGGGTAATTTGTATTTTAAAGCACTGCCAATATTTTCAAGATCTATAGGAAAGTTGCTGCTTTGGTTTCTCTAATGCTTGGGGAGCCACTCTTTGCTGTTTGGGATGCAGGTGGGATAAAATAAGCGTTCTAAAAATTACCTTTCAGTCTTAAATTTTCTTTATTGCTTGTGCTTGTATCTGTCAATCTTCCTGTGATCTGGGAACAAGCAAGTTTCAAGCAGGAGGGGCTTGTGTTAGGAAGGATTCCAGACTTGTTCCCTCAGTAACCTGCCACACAATTTTCCATATTTCTGTTCCATTACAACACTTCCCTTATCATTTTAATACTTGCTTTTCAATACAGTCAGCAAACACTGATTTTTTTTTTTTTTTTTTAAGTGTAAGTGGATTCAAGTCAATTTGCAAAGCAGCATTCAAAATGTGACCAGAAGAGTAATAGGGTGAGAGACTTAAATCCTAATATAGCTGCTAATGCCAGTTAATTCCTGTAAGCCTGGCAGCCCTGCTCCACTTGCAATGAGTTTGGAGTGGTCTTGGTGAGGGACAGACAGGAAACATGCAGTGGTGGCAGGTATTGGGTGTGAATGGCTCAGGCATGGCTGGGCTGGGGAGAGGGAACTGCTGGGAGAGGACTGGGATGGGAAGGAGCTGGATTTGGGGTGATGCTGCTCCTGCTGGGATCAGGATTGGGCTGGGAAGGAGCTGGATTTGGGGTGATGCTGCTCCTGCTGGGAGAGGACTGGGATGGGAAGGAGCTGGATTTGGGGTGATGCTGGTCCTGCTGGGAAGGAGCTGGATGTGAGGTGATGCTGGTCCTGCTGGGATCAGGATTGGACTGGGAAGGAGCTGGATGTGAGGTGATGCAGCTCCTGCTCAGAACAGGATTGGACTGGGAAGGAGCTGGATTTGGGGTAATGCTGCTCCTGCTGGGAGCAGAATTGGACTGGGAAGGAGCTGGATGTGAGGGGATGCTGCTCTGGCTGGGAAGGAGCTGGATTTTGGATTTAGGGTGATGCTGGTCCTGCTGGGAAGGAGCTGGATGTGAGGGGATGCTGCTCCTGCTGGGAGCAGAATTGGACTGGGAAGGAGCTGGATTTGGGGTGGTGCTGCTCTGGCTGGGAAGGAGCTGGATTTAGAGTGATGCTGCTCCTGCTGGGAAGGAGCTGGATGTAAGGTGATGCTGGTCCTGCTGGGAGCAGGATTGGGCTGGGAAGGAGCTGGATTTGGGGTGGTGCTGCTCTGGCTGGGAAGGAGCTGGATTTGGGGTGATGCTGCTCTGGCTGGGAAGGAGCTGGGTGTGAAGTGATGCTGCTCCTGGTGTTCCCCTGGGGGTGAGAGGCAGCACCAGTGACTCCTCTGTGTATCCTCATCAGTGCTTTCAATGGGTTGAGTGAAGTAAAACAAAAATCCCAGCAAGTTACTGGTAAACTGGAGCAGAAGGGTGTTTATTGGGTGCTTGGCTTGAGCTTTGGTTGTGTGGTGTAAAATCATGGAAATGTTGCTGTTATCTGAGGGCAGAAACAGGTAACTCCAAGGATTTAGTGGTTTCTGAGAGATAATTTGTAGCTTTTGGAAGGCCTGGTAGCTGTTGTCTTCTGAAGTCACTGCAGCATTTGCCCCACCAGCCTTCTCCTATGGTCTCTTGTGCTCCTGTTTCCTTGTCCTGGGACTGGAGACCCTCCGTATGTGGATTTGATTCCCATTTCCTTTAAATGTGGATTCAGGTCTTTTGTGTGGCATTTAACTCCTGGGGTTTGACTCCCTTTTGCCTTATAAGGCCGTTCCTGTTTGCTCACTTCCTGCCTTACTCCTGACTTTTCTCCCCCCTCCTTCCTTCCCTATCCTGGATGCTTTCTCCATGTGCCACAGCTGGAACTATTCACAGCTGGCCGGGAGCGGGGATCGGTGCTGAGCTTCCTCCTGCATGGAAAGGAAGCGCTTTGCAGAGCTGCGATTAACTCCTCGTTCTTTGCAGAACGCAGAAAACCTGCCCGCTCATTTGACCAGGGGCAATCTGAGCGTGTTGAAGAAAAAGTGGGAGAATCCGGTGCTGGGAGCGGAGTGTGGGAAGGAAACGATGCGGAGCAGCTTTGCTGAGGTGAGGCACAAGGTCGGAGCTGTCTCTGGCCAGCAGCAGTGTCCCGCTGGTGACAGCACGGAGCCCCACGGCCACTCCCGAGACACCGGCAGCATGGAAAACTGCGGGAGAGAGATGGAAAAGCACGAAGGCAGCGAGAGGTCGGAGTCTCCGGGGAGGATCGAGAAGTACAACGTGCCCCTGAACAAGCTCAAGATGATGTTCGAGAAGGGTGAAGCCGCTCAGCCCAAGGTAAGGATTTGTCCCTCCCAATCGTGGAGAAACTAAAAGCTGCTGCTGCCTCCTGGGCAGCAGGAAAATCCCCGGAGGGAGTGGCTCCAGCTATTGACTCTGCAAATATCGTGTTCATTGTTTTAGTGAAAACAGAATATCGTGGTGTTAATAACTTACTCGAGCCACGCAAGTATGTGCAGGGTGCTCGGAGTTGTGGCAGCTCCTTGGAGTAAAGTGAATTTGCTTTTGTTGGGGTTCAGAGGAAGAGGGGGGAAAAAGAAGTATGGAATTTATTAAGTTTTGTTAAGTAAGTTTGGATTGTTTGTGTCTGGTGTGAAGATTGAGTTATGCAAACCTGAATTGTATAAAATGAATATGTGGGCATTTCTGTATTTTTTAATATATGAAAGGGTAAGGAACTGTTTGAAGTGAGCTCAGCAATCAGAACTGTTGCAGTCGAGATGAAGCTCTAAGCAGTGAGAGTTTTTGATATCTGTATCAGCATGAGTCACACAAACACACACATACAGTGAAATACTCCCATCCTTCCCTCGCTCTTCCCTCATCTTTGTGTCTTACAAAATGTTTCTTATCGGCACCAAAAAAAAAAAAAAAAAATCCTCACTGAGTGAAAACGAAGCCGAGATGGCCAGAGCAGCTCCTGCCCTCACTAGTTTTGACTTGCAAATGCTCAGGGCTCGCATTTTTCTTCCAACTGCTGATGAAATCTGATGCCGCATGTGGACTGCAGCCGGCGTGTCCCGGGGGGAATTGCTTAACTCCAAAATGAGTTGCATATGTTGGGGACTTGCAACACAGTCCCGAGGCCTCGATGCTGGTGGATTTTCCAGTTTTCTCATAGTTTCCTCTCCTCCTGGCTTTGTTTTACTGCGGGTGGTTTTCTTGAAGTATTGATTAAAACAAACACATTTTGGACAAAAAAGCTGTTTCAGTGTGTAACGATTTAGGGCTCAAAGGAGCAACTCGGTGTTAAAGGGAATTTTTGGGTCTGCGTGAAGTCATTTCACAACTTGCATTTTTGGAGTCTTTGTCATGATCTGAGAGCTGCCCATGACAGACCTTCCCTGAACTCTTGCTGTAGGATTAATCACTCAGAATTCCCCAGGAATTCTGCAGATGGGCTTCGAGTAACATTATCTCTGCCTGGGGAATAAATTATTTTGGAGCAGAGTGACTCTGAAACTGGTAGTTTGTCAAGTTTAGCAATTCAAACACTATTAAAAACCAACTAAACCCAGTAAACACCATCCAGGAGGCACAAAACTGGTCGGGTTCAGTTCAAAATCCCTATTCCAAGTTAATCTGTTACTCTTACAGCAGAAGGGAAAAGGAGATTCTGAAGTTGAGATACATGAAGGGGAGAGAGGATGTGTTGGAATTTGATTCCTCCTTCTGGGAATTGATCTGTGGATGGGAGGAGGGTGCAGAGAAGGGAGATGGGTGCTGTGGGGACCCAGGTGTGGCTCGGGGAGGTGGGAGCCACAACAGCACTGCAGCTCTGCATTGCCTCTCCCATTTATTTCCTGTGCTTTTTCCTGACTGAGCCTTCATGGAACCGTTTTGGTGGAAAATTCCTTTCTGTCATTGAGTCCAAGTGTAAATTCAGCTGAGAGATGGCAGTTTTCCTCAGATTTTACTGAGGGCTTGGTGTGTTGGTGCTGTCAGAGCTGACAAAACCTGTGTGTGAAGTAAGCAGCTGGAGGCTGGTGGCAGTGCTGAAATCAACTTCCCTGGTTGCTGGCAGCTCTGGGGCAGAGATCCAAGTTGGAGCCTGGATTTTCTGATTCCATCTCCCATTCAGAACTTACCTACTCTTATTTTCAGGATGATCAGTGAAATCTTGTCATTTATTCATGCATTCACTCAGATCTTGCTCTGTCTTCTGCAGTAGATAAGAGGCAGAGCTTTTCTTGCATTTTCATGGAAACAAACTGCTCTAATCCCATTAGGGGCAGGCACGAAGCCTGGATTGGTTCAGCACTAAGCAAAGACTGGAACTGATAAAAGATCTGATGTTCAAAGGATTCTTCCTGTAAGTGATAGTGAAAGCACAGCCAGGGGGGAGGAGAATCAGATATTCAACATGGTTGTCTCCAGGCTGGTTTGTGTTTTTCCTTTAAGGCAAAACCAGGCTGTGGTGTGTAGGTGACCTCGTGGCAGGGTCATGTCTGACACAGGTGGTTTGTCATGAAATAAGTGTAATTTTGATTTGGGTTTTTGCCCAACTCTGTGCCCCAGGCAAAGCTTTACCTGTGCTCACTGTGCTTCTGCACTTGCCCAAGTCTGAGAACTCAGGGCTTTCCACACTTGAGGAATGTTTCATCTCCTTCCCAAAGCAGCAGAAGCTGTGCCCTGGGAATTGTGACAAGGTGACAAATCCCTGAGGGGGTTCCTCCATGTGAGAGGAATTACCTTCCACGAGCCATGATCCTGCTCATTCCCTGCAGTTGTCACTCCATCATCTTCCCTCTGTTAAATATTTTTTTTTTCCTTTTACTCTGCTTTTCCCCCAAGTTAAAACTGTTACTATAAAACCTACACATATTTGTAGATTTACTGAATATTTGGAGGTTTCCTGAAATATCCCTGACCTCTCAAGCTTTTGTATTTTGGTAGTTGGGATTTTTACTCCGTGTTCTGCAGCTCACCCACAGAAAAGCTCTTTAGGTGAGGTTGTACCACCTGCAGCTGTGAGGTGGAGCTGGCTCTGAACTGGAGCTGTTGAGCATTCTTTAAACTGTTTTTTTTTAAATTGGACTTCTCCTCATGGACCTTTTAGACCCCAAATTTCTGAGCTGCAAGAACCCCAGACTCATGATCTCAGGGTGATGTTAAAGGGGACATTGAATAAGAATAATCTAAGAATAGTTTTCATGGGATGAGGGACCTGCAAGTCTTCACAAGTGTGCAAACACTCCCAGACCTGAGCTATTGGTCAGTGCAAGATTTGTCAGAGCTAAAGATCTTTTCCAGTAAAAAAAGTTACCAAAGCCTTAAGCCACAGAAATAGAAACTATTTCCCGTGCTAATGGAAAAAGAGATTTTTCAGCTGCATTTTCCTCTCCTGATGAAGTTGCTGTTTGTATGGAAAGCAGCCTGATTTTTCACAGTGATTATCTTACACTGCAGTTCTGCAAAAATAAAACTTTGGAATTTCCTTCAGTTTGGTGAACAGCTAATAAGAAAGTCGTTGGAACTGAGGGGGAATGTGTGGTTGGAGCATCTTGCCAAACCTTCCTTTTTTTCTACATTAGCCTCAATCTGAATTTCCAACTGTTATTTAACTCTTGCTAGAGAGGAAATAAAAGTCCAGAACCTTCTGTGATTTTATAGGTTGACCTTGATGGAGTCCAGTTTAACTCTGTGCTCATGAACTTTGATAAAAGCTGTGGAATTTTCTTTTTGTGCTTGCTTTTGTTGAGATTTAAATTCTGGGGAATTGGTCTCAACAAATAAGAATAAAATCTGATTGAGGCAGCCAAAGCATCTGTGTGGTGCTACAGGACACCCTGTCCAGCTCTGCAGCAGAGAGTGATTATCCTGGAGATCTGAGAATATTTATCTCTAACACTCTCCTGCTTAAGCTTCAGGCTTATCAGATTGAATTAGGGAATTATTTGGTACCAAATGAACTATCTAAATCAAAACAAAGAACTCTAGATAACTTTTATTACAATACTATTACTTCCTTTTTCTGTGGCTGAAAATGAATGCAGATTTTGGATAAGTGGTTCCTTACATCCTTTTTTTTTAATTTTTAAATCACCATACAATGACTGTGGTTATTGGCTTCAACAGAAATTGCATGGAATGCAAAATTTTAGAGTAAAGTGTTATATATGTGGGAATAACTTAAAAATCTGATTTTTGTGGTCCTTTTCAACCAAGACAACTTCCAAAAGTCAACCAGTGACCTCTTCAAGAAAGTGTTTCCCGGGTGACAGAGGGTCAGGTACTCTGTGATCAAACTTTATATTGGTTAAATAAGATGTCACCTGCCAGACTTGTTTATTCCAATAAAGCAGCTTTGCTAGTGACACCTGTAGCTCTTAAAGGATTACCCAGAGCAGTGCCTGGGTGTCCAGGCTCTGATGGGAGGTTCTGTCCCCAGCAGGGCCCCCGGGAGCCCAGGAGGGCGGCCGTGGGCAGGAGGATTTCGGAGAACAGCCTCACCTTGGAGGACTGGGATGCTGCCCAAGGAGAGAGGAGCCACAGCACAGCAGGTCAGCAAGCATCAGGGCTGGGATTTGGGCTGGGTTTGGGGTTGGTTTGTGTTTAGGAGGTGATTTTGCTTTGTACAATGCAATAGAAATTTGCCTGGAGGTGGATCTGGGCTGGGTGGTGAGGTGGGGATCAGGCAGAGGTTGGGCTCGCTGTTCTTGGAGGGTTTTTCCAGCCTCAGGGATTCTGTGAAATAACTTTTGCCTTTCCAAGATGGAAGGAAGTCCATCAGCATCCCATTTAATTAGTGAAGCCTTGATTGGAGTTTTCAACCATTCCATAGGAAACCAAGGCACAGGGAATAGCCAGTAAGTTCAGGAATGCAACCTGTTCTTTCCTGTGTCTCAATCCTAGAGCTGGTTTTAACAGTCAGGTAATTTAGGAAGCAGTGAACAGTCAGTCTGTGCTCCTTCTGCCTCCTTGCTCCTGTCCTGGCCAGACACAGGGAGCTACTGTGAGCTTTGACTGTAACAAAATTATGTATTTTTATCTGTTTGGAGACCTTTTTCTAACAAACCATTTGCAATCTTTTGGGGTCTCCATCAATGGCTGATATTATAAATACTTATAGAATATTCTAATTTGGAAATGACCCACAAAGATCATCCAGCCCAACTCCTGACCCTGCACAGACACCCCAACAATCCCCCTGTGTTTGAGAGCTTTGTCCAAATGTTCCTGGGGCTGTCAAGGTCATCTTAGTGAGTGTTCTGAGAGTTACCTGCTATCCATGTTTTTCTTTTGTTTTTTAACCAGGGTGTTTTGTAGAGAGCAGCCCAGACAAGGCAGAGAGCAGGAAGAACATGGACATGCCCCGTTTATCAGAGACATCCATAAAGGACAGGCTGGCCAAGTACCAGGCAGCTGTGTCCAAGCAGGGCAGCTCCTCAGGCATCTCTCCCATGGTAAGTCTTGGTTTGTGCTTCCAAATTTGTGAATTTTTGTTCCCAGCCTGAGACTGGCAAGAAGGTGTTATGGAAACCAATCTGCTTGAGGGTAATGCCTCAGTGCATCAATTCTTTTTGGAAAATAACTCTGTGCCCATAGGAGTAATTTGTGATGAAGAGTTGCCTCTACATACTGCAGGAAGAAATAAGTATGTTTGCATCTTTCTGGAATAATGTTGAAAGCTTTCCAAAGAATTAATTGCTGGCACCCTGAGGTCCTTCTGAAGCATAGCTGGCATTCTTTTACTTTCTGAGTGTCTGTAGCTCTCCACATTTGTTGTTTTTGTTTAAAAAAGAAAACTCAGTTCCATGTGCCCATCAGCTCTAAGCTGTGGGAAACTGAGGCACAGTGAGATGAAGTGATTTGTGTGACAGTGCTCAGTGCTTGGGTCTCTTGGCCTGCAGCTTTGGGTCTCCAGTTGCTTTTCCTCACTTTTGCTTTTCACCTCCCTTCAGGATTTCTCACCACTCTCTGAATCTAATTAGACTCTTGCAGTGAATGAACCTCTGCCTGTTTTGCAAATATTTGACCAGGAACTGAACAATTAATGAAGTGTTACAGCTGAGGAGATTTCAGGAATCTCAGCTTTTGTTAAAAACTGCTTAGGTACATTTGCTGGAAGTTTCTGATACTTTTACTGAACTTATATTGCTCAAGTATTACTTTTATTAATCAGAGTAATAGATTTGGAGAGGAAAGACATTTTTAAGTTGGAATCTTGCTGTGGAAATGAGAGCTCAGAGTGCTGGTCCTCCCTCAGAGGAAAGCCTGCTTCCCTGTGGAGAGCCAGGGGCCTCTTCCCAGCTCCAATGATTCCTGAATTTCATCTGCACGTGGGTCAGATTCCCCAGCTGTGGGAGGAGGGTCAGTAAAACCCTCCCTGCATGAATGGAAAGTCCTTGCAGCCATTGCAACAAATCTTATTAACCTAATTGCTCATTTCTGCTTCCTGTGCTCAGGAGTGGGCTCAGAGTGGTGGCTGAGGCACTAAATTCTCTCCTGATGGTAAGAGATTTGCCATTTCTCCAGATGTTCCTGTTTGCAGCCCCCCAGTGCTCTTGGTTTAGGGTCAGTGCAGTCTGATGCTCTCAGGATGCCCCATTTGGGCACAATCTCTTCCCATTCTGACCTGGCATCCTGTGGGTGAGGGCAGCAGACAGGAGTTCCTGAGCCTTAACCTTGGGATCTTCTCCTTCCCCAAGCAAGGATTTTTTGCTATGGAAATGTGGTGTTTGTGCTGCCCTTTTGACACCTGGGCTACAAAGAAAAGTCAGAATTTCTCTTGGCAACAACTGTTTTAAGGCACTGTGATGTAATAAAGCCTGGCTTAAACCTGATGGGTGCTTGGTTTGAGTAGGGGTGAGGAACAATCAGTTCTGTGTGTTGGGAGGGAATAGCAGATACAGGCACCTAAACATGAAAATTGCAACATTCAGTACAAACCTCTTGGATGTGGTTGGTTTTGTGGGGAATTTGTTTCCAAATGCAGGAAGATGCTGGTGCTGCCATGTGGCTCTGCCATGTCAGAGGAGATGCCTTGTGAAAAGCACGAGGCTTCCAGTGATTTTGTGTCCTGGGGCAATGAAAGAAACACGAGGTTTTACTGGGTTTTATTGGTTTTAAAGATCCTTCTGTGCAAGCCTGAAGTCTCTCAAGAACAAAAATCTTGGGAAAACAGTCAGGGTTTTGACTAGAATTGAAGCAAATGTGGGATTTGCTTTTATGTCAAATTGTATTTAGCAATTACACTGTACTTGAGGCAGAGCTTGTCTGGAAATACTTGTCATTCAAGTGAAAAGTTAACCTCTCTCAGAAAGGAAGATGTGGATTAAGCAGGGAATATTGAGGAGTTGATTTTAAACAGGAATTTGGAAGAAAAGGATTGCTCAGGAAAACACTGGCATGACCTCCTCAGAACACAGTAAAATTCTACAGCCCAATCCTGTTCCCTCATTAGAATGTGTCACTTAACAAGTGTCTGTACATCCTTCAATTATCACTCCACATCCTAGAAAAACTAATTTAAAAACATTTCAAGAAAAATAGAAAGCAAGTATTTTCTTAGGGGGAAAAGAACCTGTCACCTTTCCAGTGCTTTGTCCTATAGAGTGAGATTCAAGCCAGTGAGAGTGAAGTCAAGAATTACAAATCTGGGCAGAAGGAGAATATGGCACCAGTTGAGGACTCCAGTTCCTGTCAGGATGGGGAGAAGGTAAGATTGTGCTGGTGGAGATCAAGGTTTCCATTTCAAGTGGAACTGGCTGTGGAAGCACAGCTGATCCACTGGTTCCATGTTCCATCTAGGAATTTAACATGAGCAGCTGATGCAGATTAGTTACATGCTGCAAAATTCCTGGTTTTTTTTTAATTATTCTTTTTAGACTGTCCCTGAATTATAAAGCAGCAAGTGTCTGTGGAGTAGAATGTCTAGAGATGAGTTTTCTGGGAGAGTTTTTCTGTCTTGGTAGGTTTGTTTTATGGTGGGGTTTTTATAAACAAAGAAAGAATCCACACCAATTAAAAAACCCTCCATGAGCAGCTTTGTGTGATCCAAGTTAAAGGAGTTTGTCACAGTTCCTTCTGCATTTAGTGCCTAAATTTTAGGGTAACTGAGAATGGCAGTTTGGGTTTATTCCTGGTTTTGAGCTCCAGCTATAAATTGAGACTCTGTAAACTGGACTCGAGCATTTGTTCTCTGAACTGAGGACAGCAGATGGGATAAAAGTAGCTGAATAATAATTGGGGTACTGTGTATTCCATCCAGACTGAACACGTGGCAGCTTAATGCCAGGAGGGCTTTTAGAGCTTTTCAGCCTTCCTTGGGCAAAGGGCCAAATCTTTGCTTTCAGCTGTTCCTCAGAGACAGCTGAGCAGCTTCGTGTCTGACTGGTCGAGGCTGCTTCCTGCTCCAAGGTGAGTTCATTAAAAGAGCACCTGTTAAATCAGAATATCTCCCTGCTGTGAATGGAAGATTTGAAGAAAATTGTCTTGTATTCAGCTGTAATTGCAGAGTTGCTTGTTGAGGTGTCCAGGTGCAGTGAGAAGCTGAATGGAGCATTGTTGGGGAGGCAGGATTGTCCTTTGGAAGGGACGTGGTGAACTTGGAAATGAGCCTAATGAAAGCTGCTTGTTGTTAGTGTCAGAAATGGGAATCCTCTGGTAAAAAGGAAACAAAAGACACTTCACTCTGTCATTTTTCACACTGCACCTGTGGCATATTCAGTAGCCAGATTTGTGTGACTTCAGCAGCCTCAGAACATGTCCATGCTCTGCCCAGGACACTGGGCTGCAGCTCTGCTTTCAGCAAGCCTGAGCATGTTACACATGTAACTTGTCTCTTTATTAACTCATTAATTTACAAATTTCAGTTGCTTGCAGTGGACTTCTCAACCATTAAGGTGAATTAGTGATGATTTGCAGTTAATCTTGTTACAGTACTTTAGTTCCTCAGTGTGGCTGCTTAAAACTATTTGATTTAATAGCAATAGTGCCAAGTTTAATAAAGAGTTATACATGAAGAGCTTTGTCTGGGTTTTGTTCATAGTTGCACTTGATGATCTTAAAGGTCTTTTCCAAATTAAACAATGCTATGATTCTATTTAGTATTTGAAACTGGTTTAGGTCAAACTCCTCTAGTTTTAATTAAAAAAAAAAAAAAAAAAAGAAACTGATTTATTTCTGAAGGAGGATCTGGCATGTTTGTCCCAACCTTGGAACAAGCTTATGGTTTGACAAGTTGTTTTTTGTTTTTAATTCAAATGTTCTTTTTTATTTTGTTCTTTTTTTTTTTCCCAAGAGCACAGTCTCTGCTGAATAACTAAATGTCAGAGATTTGATCAAATGTTGGAGGGAGCCATGAGATTTCCAGTAAATGTGCTGCTTGGGGTCAAGTGAGAAAACCTGGCAGCAAATCAACAAAGATTTCTGAGGGTTAATAAAGGTGTACAAAGAAACAGAAATCTGATGTTTGCATGTATGAACCCCTGTGAGGGTTCTGCCTGTAGCCAGGACTCTCTTGACACTCAGCTGGACCCTGTTGAGCCTCAGAACCAACTCCTTTCCTTTGCTTCAGCTCTCTCCCTGTCCTGGTGCCTTCCTGGGGCAGTGACTGCTCAGATCTCAGGAGCTCAGAGTTCTCATTGTCTCCTTTTCTCTTGCAGGTTTCTGTAGGTGACAACAGCTTGTCTTTGCACTCTGGTCTGCTGGAGGATGGCCATGGTGAGCCCTATCAAATGATTAATTAATAAAAACTGGCTTGTTAAAAATCTCTCCTGTGCCTAACACAGCCTTTATAAGAATTTCTTTCATGTTTAGAAGTTAATTTTCAGCTGTAACTTTAAGCCATTTGTAACCCCTTTTGCCTTGATTGAACACTTTGAAGTTTAACTGGAGCTGATACTCTGGTGGCTCTGGCCATAATCTGCCCAGAGTTTCAAGCCATTGTCATTAATTGTCTTTTCTCCCTCCTCTGCTCCCTCAGCTGGACAGCCAGAGAATGAGGCAGAAGCTCAGAAAGCTGCCAGCTCCAAGCAGCAGAACCTTGGTGCTAAAGCAGCTGGGCAGACAGAGGCCTCCCCACCAAAGGGAGTGAAGGTAACACAGCTCTTCAGTCTCAAACCTAAAGGTTCCAACCAACTGACAGCTGAAAAAATCCTAAATCTGCTTAAGCATAAAGGTCTGGCAGTAACTGGATCAATACCTGCTCTGTCCTCATCAGAGTGTGGTTTTGAGGGCACTTTAATTCAGGATGGAAAAGCACCTCAGAGCTTTGGAGTTTTGAGTCAGTTTTTTTACAGAGATTGGGTGGGAATTGCTCATCTCTGTTCCACCCCTGTGGCAGAGGGGCTGGAGCAGGGGGTGGTCCCAGGGCTTGTCTGTGCTCCTGGGAATGGGCCCTGAGGTTCTGGTGCTGATCTCCAGAGCCTTTAGCAGGCTGGGATTTAACTTTACTCCTCTTGCAGCTGTTCCCAAGGTAACTGCAACTGGTAGTAACTTTATAGTGAGGGCACTGTGGTGCCTGGCTCTAAAAATCAGGTTTGGCTTTCTCAGTAATGAGTCTTTGTTACAGTTTCTTGAGGGAGTGATAAAAGCAGATGGAGAATTTTGGGACAGGGATGTACTTGCTAATCTGATTAGATAACAAAGCAGCAGTGGAAGTTTTGCTCAGGCTGTACTTGCCCATCACATGTGCTGTCTGGGTTGGGATGCTGATTCCCCAGGCTGCCACACACTTCCTGCCTCACTCCTGAGGAAACAACTGGGCTTTTGTTGTCCTCCCCATCTTTGGGAGGAGCAGCCCTGAGCTCTCACACTGGGGAGATCTGACTTCCCAGTGTGCAAGGGAGAAAAGCCAGCATGAGAAATTTGAGCTGTCAGTGAGAGTTGTGTGATCCTAGTCTGTGACACAAAACCTACATGTCCTGGTGCTCTCTCTTGATATTATCAAAACCATTTTAGCCTTTTGCCCAGTTACTGCTTTAGATGCTGCATTGTGTGAGGTAGAAGCTTCTATGTATTCATGCAAGGTTCCTATTTGTTTCTTCCAGCTTCTGTCTCCTGTTCTTGGTTCCTAATTTCTCCTCCTGCCTTCTGCTTCCCTCCTAATGTGAGCTCAACTCTCAGCTCTCTCTCAAGTCCTTTTTTTATATTTATACTGGGCCTCATCTTCCTCCTGTAGCTCCTATTTGTAGTATCCTGGAAAGGAATTTCTGTCTCTTCACAGCCCAAAAGCCTCTCCACAGACATAGGGCTCATGTATGCAAGTAAGTCCCTCTCCTTGGATGGGGATGTGATTGCAGAAGAATGTGCCAGCACTGTTGTGTCACCATGCAAAACCAATGTCCTGGTGCAAAATTGAGCTTTCAGGGAGAAAATGTTTTGATGGGCAGGCAAATTGTTCCATGTGGTAAGCACTGGTGATTAGATTTTTTTGTTTGCATCAGTAAATCGAATTTTTTTTTAAGATTCAGAGTTTTGGCAGCACCTAGAAAATGTGGATTCTTTTTCAAAAGGAATTCTGAATTTTGTTAGTGATGCTGTCATTATCAGAACTTTAATCTACTGTAACTTCAAGCAATGCCTGGAAACCCTGAAATACATATTAAAATGGAATTAAATTGGCAGCAAACTTTATGGTTGTGACAAAGTGACTTGAGCTGGCTCCATCTTCAGCAATCTGCCCTTACACACTGGAACTTTCATTCCTAACCATTGTTTCTAGACTGTTA
Source organism: Erithacus rubecula (assembly GCF_903797595.1). Classification (NCBI taxonomy): domain Eukaryota; kingdom Metazoa; phylum Chordata; class Aves; order Passeriformes; family Muscicapidae; genus Erithacus; species Erithacus rubecula. Next base: position 637,587 of record NC_136682.1, on the reverse strand, counting down.
TAAATAAATTTCTGTGATTATGTCTTCCTGTGACCTTCCTGTTTTTTCTTTAGCCATCAGATTTTTTTCCATAAAGCTTTTTGTAAGTTTGCAGCAGGTAATTCTTTGCCAAGGAAAAGCCACACTATGTCTGTGCAGACCCTGGAGTGGAGGCTGAGCTGCTCAATCACTTGTAATCAACATGCAGCCTCAAAATGCCAATGTTGTGTTATTTAATTTCTCCTGTAAAGTCTCCTCCCCATTGGGCAGTGTTAATAGATTTCAAGGAGTAAATGGCATCCAGTGACCTTTTCTCATGGATAATGTTCTTGCTTCCTTGATGCTGTCTGAAAACAAACCCCTGATCATTGCTGCACAGCAGTGACACTCAACTCCTCAGTGCTCAACTTTATCCTTGCACTAAACCCTCAGGAAATTCAGTAAGCACATAAGAATTTTAGCTGTTTGACCTCAAAGCTCTGCTCACTCTGAACCTTGAGCAAATTTTGGGGGGTTTGTGAGTCCTGAAACCTGAGGGTGGTTTCTTTGGGATAGAGCTGGAATTGTTTACAAGTCAAGTCAGGAGTGTTTCCTGCTGTTGTATTGGTGCTGAGACTATTTCCTCCTCTTTGAGAGAAAAGATTTAACAGAAATTTTAACATTTCAAACCATTGGGCAGCTGTTTCACTCCTTTCCTCTCCCACCCTGCACTTTTTGAGGCAGGAATTGGAACCAGATGATCTTCAAGGTCCTTTCCAAGCCAAACCATTTCAAGATTCTCTTTTTCTGCACTATTTTTATTATTTTACTAAGTCTCACACTGATTGTCATCAACTGGAATGTTTAATCATTCTCCTATCAATAAAAACTGAGATTGCAGGAAAGGATGAGACAGTTTTAGTGCTCTCATTGTTCTTTCCCAAACATTGCTCAGCATGTGGTGCTTCAGCTGTGGGATTCACTGGGGGAAATCTTGGCTCCCTGTCAAGCCCCAGCAATCCCATGGGGCTGTTGTAGCTCCTTGCTGCCCACCAGTCCCTGCTGCACCATAAGGACAGAAAGTGACTCTGCAGTTCTGAGAGTTCAGGAAGCTGTGCATGAACCCACGCCAAGTCCCCAGCAGCTGATGTGTTTTCCAGTTACCAAACTTTCTCTTCTCCCTGTAGAAATTCCAGTTGCCAATGAAGGAAACCTGTGTTGGGTGTCAGAAGACTGTGTACCCCATGGAAAGGCTCTTTGCCAACCAGCAGGTGTTTCACATCAGCTGCTTCCGTTGTTCCTATTGCAACAGCAAACTCAGGTATGGACATTGCTCCCCTGGCTGCCCTCTGGGAAGGGAATTTTCCTCTCTCAGCTGAGGAAGGTGCTGCTCAAGCCTAGCTGAGCTGGAAATCACCATAATCCAGTGATTTGTGCAGGAGAGGTAACACAGGCCTACTTCTGCCAGTGCCTGGTGCACTTGATGCCATTTAAAAACTCTTAATGTGATTTTATGTGGGGAAAAAAATATAATGTTCAGCTTTCTAAAAAATTCCTAGAAAGAGCCATGCAAACCCTGAGGGCTGCAAGCTTGTCTTTTCTGAACATGTGAAGACTGAAATTGGATTTTTGTAACACAAGTAAAGCAGACACCTGTGTTGGTGGCCCTGAGCTCTAATGTTTGATGTGTTTCCTGAACAGCCTCGGGACGTACGCCTCTCTACGTGGGAACATCTACTGCAAACCTCACTTCAATCAGCTCTTCAAGTCCAAAGGAAATTATGATGAGGGCTTTGGACACAAGCAGCATAAGGAATTGTGGGCAGGGAAAAGTGAATGTGAAGAATCCCCAGAGAAAAGTATCCATGGTGTGAATGCAGCAGAAACTCCACAAAGCCCAGGAGTAGAGGATGCCCCGATTGCAAAAGTGGGAGTTCTGGCAGCAAGTATGGAAGCAAAAGCTTCAGCTGTGCCTGAAAGAGAAGAGAAACCAGCAGAAACAAAAAAGCTCAGGATTGCCTGGCCACCTCCATCTGACCAAAGTATCCAAGGAAGTGCCTTAGATGAGGGCATCAAAGTACTCAAACCCAAGTGGCCTCCAGAAGAAGAGATTTCCAAGCCAGATGTGCAGGAGGATGTGGATCTGGATCTCAAAAAGTTAAGAAGATCTTCCTCACTGAAGGAGAGAAGTCGCCCCTTTACAGTCGCAGCTTCATTTAGAACAATGTCTGTTAAAGGCCATAAAATGGAGAATTCACCCTTTCCTTCTAAGGAAGAGAGAGACACGTTGAAAAGTAGTGAGGAACTGGAGAGAGAGGTTGTCCTAGAGAAAAAGCAAAAGGAAAAGAAGGTTGAGCATAGGAACAGCCAGAATGGCAGGGAGAAAAATGTGGAGGAAGAATTGTCTGGTATCAGAACAGTAGATCATAATGTTGTAGAGAATGGCCAGGTGAATGCAGACACAGATGAGGAAGAAAACACTACAGAGGAGCCAGAAATTCCAAAGGAAGAACTCCTGGAACCAAATTCTCCTAAACATTCCAGCTTAGCCAAGGAATCATCTCCAAGCCAGAACCGCAAATCCCAAGACGTTGGTTTTTGGGAGGGTGAAGATGTGGAAGATTTATCTGTGGAAGAGCAGATCAAAAGGAATCGTTACTATGATGATGATGATGATGATGAATAAATTGGCCTTTTACTAGAAAACTTGCTGCAAGGTGCTGGGCCTTTTGAAATGGGTGTTTTTTTTAGCTTTAACAAACAGCTCTCCTGGATGAAGTGATGCTGCACTGCACATCGGTGTTAAGGGAATTACAAATTATATTAACTACAAATTATCTCAGCTAGAAAACTCTGGAAGCCTGCAAATTCTTTAGGTGCATGGAATGTGTGGCTGCCTGTGGGATGGCTTCAGCAGGTAGTGTCTGTCCCCAGCATGAGAACACAGCTGTTCTCTAGTGTCTTATCCCTTTGAGCTTCATTAGGTATTTCACTAACAATTTCTGGAATTGTTCCAGGGCCCCTGGAACACACCACCAACACCACTACAAATGCTACTGCAGTGCTTAGGGACCAACTGCAAAGGGACTTTCTGGCCTGCTTTAAAATGGTCACTTAATGCACTTTAATACATGGAAAGGGCATAACTGGGCGTTTTTGTTTTTTTAAATAATAAAAGCATTTCTGTGTGTAGTGTCCAACAACTAAAGCATCCTAAAGTGAGTGCAATGTGAATTTCTGTCTCAAACCTGCCTGTGATCAGTTGAGGAGTCCCTGCACAACTGGAATGGTGCCCCTTGCTGGACCATGTGTATTTCAGTGCTTTCCCAGGAGCTGTGCTGGCTGCCAGGTCTCTGCAAAAGACAAGTGAACACTTTGGAGCAGTCTGCAGGGCATTACTTCTGCATTTCACATGCATTTGAAGTGGAGTTTTTTTGTTTGTTTTGTTGTAATTCCTTTTTGTTTTTTTTTTATTTGGAGTTCGTCATCATTTTAAACTGCAGATAAGATTTTTAAGGCCTTTTGACAACTCTGAAATCCTACTTTTATCAAGCTGCCATAAATCTTTTCCTTACAGCTGTGAAATTGTGCTACATTGCAAAAATCTCTGGAATCAGTGACACTTTCAGATTGCCAGTGTTGAAGATCAGAACATTTTTTAACTTGACTTCATTTATATTACAAATAATAAAATCTTGAAGGGGGGGGGGGAGGAGGAGGAGGCCCTTTTTTTTATTAGCTTTTATTTGTACTGTATTCTCAAGAGAATTAGATCTTAACGATTCTTGAGGTGTAAAATATTCTGCTTTCTTAACAGTTCTGCTAATGACAAAACCTTCAATAAAGTTTGGGTCATTTCCACTATAACTGAAGTCTGGATTCATCTTGTTTCACAAAGAGAGGCAATGTTTAAAAGGTCATAGAATTGTCATGGAATTGTGGAATGGTTTTGGGTTGGATGGGACCTTAAACTTCATCCCATTCCACCCCCTGCCATGGCAGGGACACCTTCCACTATCTCAGGTTGCTCCAAGCCTGGCTTTGGACAGTTCTAGGGATGAAGAATCCTCTGGGAAATCCATTCCACTGTCCCACCACCCTCACAGGGAGGAATTCCTTCCCAACATCCCCTCTGGTAGGTTAAAGCCATTTGAGAGACCATCCAGGTCTCTCTCCATCTTTCCTGCAGCTCCTTCAGGCACTATGAGGTGCCCAAATCATCTTTTTTTTTCCATGCTGAACAATCCCAGTTGTCCCAGCTGAGCTGCTCCATCCCTCTGATCACCCTGGTGCCTCCCCTGGACTCTCCAGCAGCTCTCTTCCAGGTTATATAAAAAATTCATATTCAGAGGGTTTTGTCACTGAAATTATCTGAGTTTTGGGGCTGAAATTCCCAGGATTTTGAAGCTAAAATTGTGCTGGACTGGAGGCAGCTCTGCAGGTGGGGTCTCACCTGAGAAAGGGGGGTAGGAAGGAGACTTGAGGGATTCCTGGGGCATGTCCAGCTCTCCTCCACCAGCACCTAAAATCCTTTTCCTCAGGGCTGCTCTGCACCTATAAAAATGAAGAGAAAAGCTGGTGAATTCATTGCTGGTGCTCCTGCTGGAAGGCAGCCCGGGCTGGCTCTGGTGCCCCACTAGGTGACACTGTGTGTCTGTGCTTTGCTGCAAGACTCAAGTGAGCAGTTCCTGCTCTCACATCCAAGAGGGATTTACAACAGGACTGGCAAAAGGAATAAGGACATGCAGGGATTTTTTTTTCACTTCCATTTCTGGCTCCAGGTGGCTCTTGAGGGCACCTGAGGACAACTGAGGGGTTTTTTTTTTTCCCCTTTCCTATCAGCTGCTTTTTATTTAAGTTATTGTCACTTGAGCCTGAGATGGGTTTGCTTGGGATAGAGTGGGATAAGAGCCAGAAGCACTGCAGTGAATATTCTGCAGCAGCACGAGGAAATGCTCGTGTGTGACATGGATATTTTGAAAAAGGGAAAAGCCTGCTGCCTAGTTGGAAGGTGATAGCAGTTCATTTTTCATTGCTCATTTTCCTTTCTTTTAAATGGAGAACTTTCTTTTAATGTATGACTTGCTTTGTACAGAGGGAAAACTAAAAAACCTGATGTGCAAACCCAAGCTGCTTTCTGTCACCTTTCTCTGCTCCTAACAAAATCCATTTAGTATCAGATTTCCTCAAATTGCTAAGCAACCAGAGATCTCTCTGATTGGAAATGGTGCTGTTTGAAAAGGGAGGGAAGACTATTTGTCGTGGACTTGGATTTATGGAATATGCCAACTGTTTGTTTCTAAGGGAACGCAATTGAATTTTACAGTGTCTTCCCGGTTACGTGATACTGAAGCAATACTGGCTGCACTTACCAGAGAATTTAATCAGAAAATCATTAATTCTAGTTAAATCTGAGGCATCTGTGAGTCTCTGACATACATGGGCCTGCCTCTGGTCACCCAGATCAACTTAACATCTTCAAGGAGAAATGAGCGCATGGGGTACTTCTAAATAAAGTAATTGATTTATTAAAAAAAAGGTGACTAGATCATAAATTACTCTCTCCTTGAATCTATTAGTTATCATAGCATTTGAGTGCTTAATGGGCCATTTAATCTATTCTCCTCTGGACAGGTGCCAAAAGAGACATTACATTAACGATGGATCGTTTGGTGCCTTGTTTTGCTGCCTTGAGGACTTTTACCAGTCAGAAGTTGTGGAAACTCCCGAGGGCTCAGGAGCGTGTGAAGCATCAACCTCACGGCCGCGACACGGCGGGATTGTCGCGGTGTCCTTTGATGATCCTCGTGGGTCCTTTCCAACTCGGTATATTCTGTGACCTTGTGGTTCTGTGACCCTTTTCTGTCACTCCCGTTCCCTCACGGAGCGCTGAGGTGGCCGCGGGGCCGCGCGCGCGCTTCTCCCTCACGACCCCGCGCGGGCGGGGGGACGCCGCACTGCGCATGCTCCGAACTAACGGGCCGCGCGAGCAACGGCCCCGCCCCCGGGAGCGCCGGCCGCAGTGAGGGGCGGGCTGAGGTGTGGCCGCGACCTCGTCTTGGCCTCGTTCGGTGGCTGTGGCGACCGGCAGAGCTGCGGCCGGCGGGAGAGGGCGGGGCGAGGCGATAAAGGGCGCGGTGATGCAAAAGAGAGGCGCGGTCTATTCCAAGTCCGCCCTCACGGGCCGTGTCCGCGCGGTGAGAGGCGCGGCCTCCTCCAGCCCCGCCCGCCCGTGTGGCGGCGGTACATGCGATGAGGGGCGGGGTCTCGCTAAGCCCCGCCCCATCGATGCTGCGGCCGCCCTCCGATTGGCTGCCGCCGTGAGGGGCGGGGCGGGGCTGGCGCTCGGCCGCGCCCCCCCCGTGTCTGTGGCGGCCGCCCGAGCGCGGCGGCGGCAGGCGGAAGATGGCGGCGGCCGCGGCGGCGGCGCTGCGGGCCTGGTTCTGGAACGAGCGCTTCTGGCTCCCGCACAACGTGACGTGGGCGGACCTGGCCGGCGAGGCGGGCCCGCCGGGCAGCGGGCTGCAGTACCCGCGGGCCGCTCACGTCCTCTCCGCCTTCCCGCTGGCGATCGGCATCTTCACCGTGCGGTTGCTGTTCGAGAGGTGAGCGCGGGGCCGGGAGGATGTGAGGGGAGCTGTGAGCACCGGGCCGGGCTCGGGGGCGGCCCGGAGGGGGCTCCTCGCGCCTTTCGGGGCCTTCTCGAGGCCCTTCGTGCGTGGAACTGGGACATTGTGTAATCCCGGGAATCTGTCGGGAGTCCTGCACTGCCCTGGGTCTGGATAACGAGAGGCCCCTCCAGTCCGGCGGTGCTGAGGTAACGCCAATAAAAATCCCATGTTTTCTATAGGAATTCACTTTTATTCCTGCCCAGGAGAAGCTCGCAGGCGGCCGCTGCTCCTCACTCGGCTTCCGTGTGCGCTTTATTGTAGTTTCCCTGAGTTCCTGGATGAGGAAATAGTTTTTGTTCACATGGCCCGATGTGTTGTTAAAGACTCGGTGCCTCTCCCTCATCTCGGGCACGATGGATGTGAGTGCGGATCGTCACCTCTGCCCACAAACAGGTGTAAAACGGGATTCCTCATTTACCTGAGCATCCATAAACGCCAGCTCAGCCCTGGGGCAGAGCTAGATCCGTGTGTGCTGTGGATCTGCCACAGCCACACGCAGCGTGTGGGCGGCAGAGATATTAATTAGTAAAGCGGCTTACTTAGGAAACCCTGAGGTGAAACGGACCAAGACACCCTGTGTTGCTGTTCAGGTAGTTGATTAAACATTGATTTAATCTTCCATTTCTGCCTCGAAAGGGCAGAAGTTGGCCAGGTTGGATGGACTTCGAGCAACCTGGATTAGTGGCAAATGTCTCTCTGCCCATGGCAGGGGGTGGGACTGGGTGAGTTTTAGGGTCCTTTCCAACCCAAACCATTCTATGATTCCAAAAATATTTCTAAGCATGAAAAGTGCTGTGTGAAAGTGAGTAGGAATTGAGTAGTTTGGGTTTTTTTCTTTAAGAAGTGGGAATTTTTTTGAGCTTTCAAAAATTAAGAAGAGGTGGTTGGGATGAAGTAAAAAGATGGCAAATATTGAGGAAAGTGAAGCAGATCAGCAGGGAGGTGAGAAGCTTGAGAGGATCTATTTTCTCCATGCTGTCTTTCTGCCCTTAGGAAAAAAAAAAAAAAAATACTTCAGAAAACCAGTGCAGAGAACCCAGGAACACACGTGGCACTGCCAAAATCCCATCTCAGCTTGGTCCTGGCCAAACCTTGGGACTTGCCAGGACATAAAGAGGTTGTGAGACACAATGAAAAGGATATTTTAGGTGTCAGTCTAGGGAAGAGCTGCAGAATATTCTCTTTTCCTGGAGTCCTTGGGGGAGATGCACACCTGATGGCACAGTGCTCCAGGCAGCATTTTCTGTGTCCTGATAATGTCTCCCTGGTTTATGAAATTTCTTTTGTGGTGTTAATTTAGGGTGGAACCAAATGCTGACTTAACTTCTGCAGTGCAAACCTCAGAGTTCTGGTTGTTGAGGGGGGTTTTTTTCCTGATCTCAGCTGTGTCTTGGTGCTGTCCCAAAGTGAAAGCAGATAGTGACAGCCCATCTCAGGCACTTTCTAGTGTGTTTATTTTAAAAGTACATATCTTTGGATAAATTCCTTTTTTCTTTCCTCCAACCACTTTGAGCGTGTCATAAAAGTTCAGCTTTGTCTCAATAAACTCCTGTGGTGCATTTCTCCCAATTCAGGCTTTGATTGTGTCAAATGTCTTTCTTGTCACACATTTCACATTTGGACTTGGTGACTCAGAATGTGAATTACAGACTTTGTGTGAGTTGCAGCTCTTTTTCTCTCTCCTTTTGTAGCTCCTCAGTGTGAGGTAGTGCTTTGTGCTACAACACTTGTAACACTGACACATTTCTATTTGTTAGAATTGCACTAAAAACGACATTTTATGTTATGACACTGATGAGATAATCATTAGTTTGTCTGGCTGTGGGCAGTTTATGACTGTAGGGATGAGGCAGGAGGTGAAGACAGTGAGAGGGTGAGGATTTTTGTCCAGTCAGTCAAAAGAAATTTGCCCATAAATTTTGGTTTATATTTTTTATCCTTTTCAATATTTCATCTTGCACATCTTGTCCCACTGCAGGCACAAAAAAAATTAAAAAATCCCAAGTATCTGCAAAAATCTGGATGTGATGTGTTTGTAGCTGCACTGGAGTTCTCTTTGGAACCAGATCTGAGCAAGGATCTGCAGCTGGGCAGGGGGAGAAAAAGGTGATTTGGGATGTTACTGAATCAGGTCTATTATGGAATGAGGTGGTTAAATCTTAACACAGTGAAATAGACAGATTATTGAAATACTAACTCAAAGAGTTATTCAATAAATCTCATTTTTTTCTAAATAAATCACACAGGAGATTGTTCTTCCTTTAAGAGCTGTGCTAGGTTCCAGCCAAGCTGGAATGTTCATAAAGAAAAATTCTGCTTTTTTTGTGAAGCACAACATGCCTGAGAAATATTTATATCTGTGGACATGAAAATTAGTGTTGGTTTTAAAATCAGTTTTTAAGATTATTGTGTGTTAAGGAGCAATGTGAAAGAGGGGGCTGGGTAGGCTCAGGTGTGAGCTGATCCTTGTTCATAAAGATTTAATAGAAGTTTTTATGTGATGAGAATTTCTTGCTGGAAGGTGTGGCAGGAACTTGACCTTGGCTATAATTTGTTGCCGTTGAGATTTCTGTAAGATCATAAAATCATTTAGATTAAAAGGGGCTTTTCAAGGCCACCTCATCCCCTTCTCAAAGCAAGGCCAGTGTTCAGGCAGCTCAGATCACTGATTTTCTGCTCACTTTGAATATCCCCAAGAATGGCAATTCTACTGTCTGACCACTTATTTTTTTTCCTATTTTAGGGGTTGTGCAGAACTTTGTCACTGTGAGATTCAAAACACATCTAAAAATCTGCTCTAGGACCAAAAATTGGAAGTGGCACAGCAGTTTGAAGTATAAATTTACCTTGCTGAGTTTACCTAAATAGCAGTTTGGGATTTTCCTGACTGAGCATGGGATTGACCATTTATGTCATAATCTATAAAGATATTCTGTGTTCTAGAAGTTCATGTGAGTATATGTGGTATATCCTGTAGGAAAGCAGAGTATAAAGACTTAATATTTTTAATATTTTTTACATTCTTGTGAGGGGGTCTTGCCAAATGTTTCATAACATCAGGACACAATTTCTGGCTGGTGGTCTGGATTATGGAGGAAACCAAACTTTGGAGCCAAGCTCAAAGGAAATCACTCCTTCCTTTTTTATTCTTTAATTATTTTATTTTTTAAAAAAGCTGTGAGTGTTGAAATGTAGTTTAGGGAAGGCTGGGCCTGTAGTTTTGTGTTTTCTGAGAGCTGTGTGTTCCTTTGGGATCAGTCACAAGCTGAGCTGTAATTCCTCAAGGGAAAAACCCCCAACCTGGGACTGTTCTTAAAAACAGATATTTGTTCCTGAAGCACTGAGGATTCCTGAGAATCATTCTGTTGGAGCACTTAGAGCCACGATTCTCCTGAATTTTAATCTTTCCTTTTAAACACGGGGAGTAATTGTAACAATTGTGGTTGGAAAAAAACCAGCATTTTCTCTTTGGTGGCACTGGGAGGTTCCTAAATATGTGTAATTTTGGCTTTGTTCTTTCTCAAACAGCCTCTCTGTGAAAGCAGGATTGTTTTAATAGTACAAATGTAGTAATTTGAGAAACAGGTTCTTCCTCAAAATAATGTTAAAAATACTAAATATTGCTCCTTTAACCCCCCCCTTTTGCCCACCAACAGGAGAGGAACAATTCACATGTCAATAATTCAGACATTTCCCTTGGAGCCCTGAGCCCATTCTGACTGAACATGCAGCAAAACCTGCTAATTTTGAACAAGTTTGTATTTGTTTTAGTTGCAAACCCAGGCTTGTTTCCAGAGTCTGTGCTATAAAACCCAGGAAGAATTAAATCAATTTGGAATACACAGATCCTGACATATCAGGGATTTTTCACACTGAGGGACATTCATCTTCCTCTCTGTCCTGAAGGAAAAAAAAGTCACTTTATTCCCCCCCACCCCCACAAAAAAAAAAAAAAAATTACTTTTGGGAGCTGTGTCATTTGAACTTCCCTTTTTTCTGAGCTGTGTGCCACCAAGGCTATTTTGGAAACAAGATACTTTGTTTTAGGGCTTCATCTCCAGCATTTTTGTTCCTATCAGTCTATTGTTTTATTGCTGAGGAATGAGAATCCCCCTGGGGAGCACATTCAGATCCTTACAAGCCAAGGGCATTAAGATTTAATTTTTCATTCTGGTGTGCACAGTAACTGCTGTCTGCAGTTACCATATGGACTAATAAAAGAAAATTTTTTTTCACCTGAGAAACAGTGGAATGGAGATTTCAAAAGCTTTTTCACCAAGTTTTGCAGTTGGTGACAAATCCAGGCAGAGGAAAGAAATAAATATCTTGTTTTAATCCAGCTCTTTCTGGGGAATTCTTGCAGGTTTATTGCCAAACCATGTGCCATAAACCTTGGCATTCAGGACAGTGGACCTCACAGAGCCCAGCCCAATGCAATTTTAGAGAAAGTGTTTACATCCATCACTAAGGTGAGTCACATTTCAAATTCCTCTCCATTCCAGAGGGGCTGCAGGTGTCACAGGGGGGGCTTTTTGTTCCACTTTTCTGGGTTGGGATGCACATTTCACACTCTTCATCCACAAATGGGTTCATTCTGGTTTTCCTTTGTCCTTCTGGTGGCAAAGTAAATTCCCTGTGTGGCTGAGCCATGGTTTTGTGCACAGAAGAATCTTCTTTGGAATATAAATGTTCCCCTGACAGGTCTGAACTGATTCCTTTTTCTCCAAGTTGAGCAATGGGGATTTTTGATTTTAACAAGAGATTTCCCAGCATCTTCCACTTTTATTGGGAAAAATGTTCCTCTTTTTCTTTGGCTCAGTTTCTTTTCTGATTTTATTGGTTTTATTGTGAATGTCTTCCTCTCATTTTTGCCATTTTCTGTAAACCTGGAGAGCAGCTGTCAGTGGAAGTGGATTATTCAGGGAGGTTCAGTCAGCAGGGATGTGCTGATGAAGGGCAGGACATTTAATGGTGGCAGGAATTGTTTCTTTGGGTTGTTTCCTTCTTTCACAGGCTTACACCACACAGAATTACAGAATCCCATTGTATTTTATCCAATATTGCAATAGATTTTCATTAAAGATAATGAAGTGGAAGGTTTTCTGTTGAGATTTGGTGATGCTGAACCTCACCTACTCGAGCAGATAAAGGAGAATTCTATAAAAACCTCAAAAAAAAAAAAAAACTGCCTTGTGAGAGAACATTGAAATTTTGAGGCATTTGAAATGATGTGTGAACTGAAAAACCTCCAGAATCTGATGCACTTTAATGGGAAAACTTTAATGCAGGGGATGTCCTTGAAATTAATGTTTAGAAAGCTCAGGAGGTCACAGTCTGTGCAGAATTTGTCTGGATTATGTAACTTTTAACTGTCCCAGTGGCTGCTGTTGTGTTTGGAGAGGCTGAGGGTGACCCTGGTGCAGGGGAAGGATTCACTGCTGAGCTGAGAGCTCTGAATTCCCCTTGGGCATTAAATCCCAGCAAAGTGTTTAGAGATGTGATGGAGTGACAGGACAGTCATGATCTCAGTGCTAAAAATCCAATTTACTCTGATTTTGATTTTCAGCTGGGCAGACTGATGATTTTGTATGAAATCAGCATTCTGTATAGCTTTTGTGGTTTGTGTATAATTCAAATAGTAAAATGTGTTTATCATCTTTCAGTGGTAGAGCTCCCTGGTCTGAATTATCTCACTCCTGGGCCCTTGTAGAGGGAGTTACCAGGTTTGGTTCACTTTGATAAATCCATTTGTGTCCATTCAGACACAGCACATTTCCCAGGTGAAGAACAGGGATATGTTTTATCTCTATTTGTCATGGAAGTATCTCAGTCTTCAAATATATTTTCATTTATAAACTTTGATAACAGAAATAGCACAATTTCTTCAGTGCCCTTATGGAATAGACAAATATCTACTTTGTTAAACCAACTCTTTAAAGTTTCCTTGTCCTTGCTGTGAGTAGCAAACCTTAAACATCTTCAGCTTTGCTCCTGAATTCTGGGCTGTTTGAATTGATGTGCAGCTATAACAGGCAGGACAGGACACTTTAACAGCTCCTCCCCCCAAATTAACAGTCACATTTTTTGTCTTAATGTGCTGTCAACTGATGAAATAGGTGAGGAAATGCTCAACCAAAACCATTCTGAGTAATTAAGTAATTAGTGGCTTATGAAGGTTAAACCTGAATGACCATTTGTGACTTCCAGAGCCTGTGGTCCCTTCCTGCTGTTTTTTGTCACCTGTGCATTATTTCTGTCATAATGCAGGACTGAAAGTAGCTTGAGGAGTGGGAGAAATGACATTGGTTTCATTTTTCCTTCAGTATCCAGATGGAAGAAGGTTAGAAGGCTTGTCCAAGCAGCTGGACTGGGATGTGAGGAAGGTCCAGCGCTGGTTTCGGCACCGGAGGAACCAGGACAAACCCACCACCCTCACGAAATTTTGTGAGAGCATGTATGTTTGTGCAGAGGGGCTTCACCTTAGAGCTCTGCTGTCTTCTCCTCTAGCTGGGCCTGGGGCAGCTGCTCTGCCAGCCCAGGGCCAAAATTGCTGTAAAAGTAAAGGAGAGCTGTTAAAGGAGGTTTTAAAAATTGAAAATATTTTGTGGGCGTGCCTGAGAGAGCAGAACGGGGTACAGGAGGCAGTGCAGGGCAGCTTCAGGCACTGGGCAGGTCCTTGGTGCTTGAGAGTGTCTGTGTGTCCCTGTCTGTGTGTCCCTGGCTGTGTGTCCATGTGTCTGTCTGTGACATCTCTGTGTGTCCCTGTCTGTGTGTCCATGTGTCTGTCTGTGACATCTCTGTGTGTCCCTGTCTGTGTGTCCCATGTCTCTCTGTGTGTCCATGTGTCTGTCTGTGTCCATCTCTGTGTGTCCCTGTCTGTGTGTCCCTGTGTGTCCCATGTCTCTCTGTCTGTGTGTCCATGTGTCTGTCTGTGTCCATCTCTGTGTCCATGTCCGTGTATCCCTGTCTGTCTGTCTTTGTGTATCCCTGTCCCTGTCTGTGTGTCCCTATGTCCCTGTCCATGTGTCCCTGTGTCCATGTCTCTGTCTGTGTCCATGTCTGTGTGTCCATGTATCCATGTCCATATGTCCCTGTGTCCCTGTCCATCCCTGTGTGTCCCTGTCCCTGTGTCCCTGTGTCCCTGTCTCCCTGTGTCCCTGTCTCCCTGTGTCCCTGTCTCCCTGTGTCCCTGTCTCCCTGTGTCCCTGTCTCCCTGTGTCCCTGTCTCCCTGTCTCCCTGTCTCCCTGTCTCCCTGTCTCCCTGTGTCCCTGTCTCCCTGTCTCCCTGTCTCCCTGTCTCCCTGTCTCCCTGTCTCCCTGTGTCCCTGTCCCTGTGTCCCTGTCCATGTGTCCCTGTCCATGTGTCCCTGTCCATGTGTCCCTTTCCATATCCCTGTGTCCCTGTCCCTGTGTCCCTGTCCCTGTCTCCCTGTCCCTGTGTCCCTGTGTCCCTGTGTCCCTGTCCCTGTGTCCCTGTCCCTGTGTCCCTGTGTCCCTGTGTCCCTGTGTCCCTGTGTCCCTGTGTCCCTGTGTCCCTGTGTCCCTGTCCCTGTGTCCCTGTCCCTGTGTCCCTGTGCCCACCCTGGCTGTGACTCCCCAGTTGCTCCCATCCCACACTCACTCTGTTCCCATTCCCTTTCCCTCTGGAATATCCTTTGCCTTTCCCAGTTCAGACACTCCTTACCTTCCTTTTCCTTCTCTCTGCACTCCATTCTTGTTCCCATATCCCCTGATCTCCTGCAGTTTTCTCTGTAGTGCCATAGAACCTCAGTATTTTTTTCCTGACTTGTTTCTCCTCTGCTGGTTTCTTTCCTTTCCAGTAACTTTCAATTCTTCCCCCAGTATGGTTTTGTCTGCCCAAAGCCACAAGGTAAGAGGGAAAAATCAAACATGAGGAGACCTCTGGGTGGCAGCAGCTTTGCTTGTTGTTACCTTTTGTCTCTAAATGCATGTTCACCCTGAATTCCAAACTTGGCTGTTGATGCAAACTCATGTGTGGTGTGAAAACTCTTCAATAGATTTATGTTACCTGGAATGTTTAGAAATGAAGGTGGGTGAAGGTTTTTTGGGGGTTTTCCCACATATTTCAACTCATTTTACAAATGCTAATCAGAAGCTGATTCTATGTCATAATTTTATTTTCTGCTTTTTTTCCAGGTGGAGATTTACATTTTATTTAAGTATATTTTTTTATGGAATCAGGTTTCTCTGGACGGTGAGTTGCTCTGTCACCCACATTGTTGTTCTGTGTGGTTGCAGTTGAATGATCCCTGATTTGGGATCCTGGGGATTCTTTTAAAAACCTTCTTTACACTGTAGGAAAGCTTCTATATAAATGTGTCATTTTGGAAATAATACAGAATTATTTAATGTGTTAGCCCAGAATGCTGAACAAAACAAGGTGGGTTTGGGGGTATTTTTTGCTATGGAGAGCTGCTCCCTTTTTTTCTCCTGTCCCTCTTGAAGAGATACAGGTTCATCTCCTTGGGTTTTTATTATTATTACAGCTATCTGATTATTCTAGAAATTTCCATTGACAGCACAGATTAGACTTTCAATCACTAGGGTTTTTACAGTAAATGTAGTTTGAAGGGCAGAATGAAGGTAAAATTTCAGTGGAGCAGTGCTGTAATGTCAGGTGTCTTTAGATACTGGGGAGAAAAACACCCAGTACAAACTGAGGTTTTATATAATTTCTTATTTATATGTGAAAAAACTCTTCTTATTCCTTCTAGGCACCCTGGTTTTGGGACACACGACAGTGCTGGTACAACTACCCTTTCCAGGTAAGAGAGAAACACCTAAATTCCACATTTTTGGACAATTGAAGTTTTTATTTTTGTTACTCATACTGGATTGAATCTCTGCCATTTACTCTTTGTGCCTTTACATTGGCAACAGCAGGGTTTCCTCGGGTACATCTGACTCAGTCACTTTATGTTTATTTGCTGCTGAGATTATTAAAAGTGAGAGAAAAAGGCATAAAATCATAGTGGTGATTTATTTATTTACTGTATAGAGGCCAACAGTCTGTTCCAGAGCTTGGTTTTCCTACTCCAAGAGGCTTCAGCAGGAGTTGTAAATATTGACAAGGGAATTTACTCCTTTGGAAAAAAGCTGAAACACACAATTTTATTTGTGTGAGTAAGCCTGGAGTGAGATGTCTGTTGCTTAAGCTTGTTTTTAATAAACCTGAATGATTTAACTTATGCCTCAGCAATTCTGGAGCAGCAAAGTGGGATGGAAAAGGAGGAAAGAAAAAAATTATTTTAATATAAATTTTGAATTATTTTGTCTTTTAATTGTGCTGTCTTTTTTTTTTTTTTTTTCCAGCCTCTAACATCCAGGCTTTATTATTACTATATCTTGGAGCTGGCCTTCTACTGGTCCCTCATGTTTTCTCAGTTTACAGACATTAAAAGGAAGGTGAGATTTGCAGAATTTCATTAACCACTCAATACCTGAATAAAACAAATAATAAATAGATAAGACTAATTAAAAAAAATGAAAGTGTGCCTGGCCAGGAAAGCCAAAATGGAATGATAATTCTGTTTTCTTCCTCATTTACACTTTTAGGAACCTCCCTTCTCCTCTAAGCACTGTGCAGTCCTGAGAAAAAGGGAGCAGCAAGGCTGACCTGGTGTATCCTTGAGTTCCTTTCACCTTCCAGGGGACAGAACAGCTTCACTCAATACCTCCCAATCAAAAGTTAACAAATCATTGCCTAAAAATAGATTTAATTGGAGGGCTTGCAAGAAAATGAGCTGCTCAAAGCAGTACCTTGCTGAAGCTGCTGAGGAAATGACAAACACTAAGGCAATAATAAATAGGGTTTTGAAAGGAATTTCTCAGCTGAGTGAGGAGCAGATGATGAGTGGTTGCAGTTGCTCAGATCTAATTCTGTCATGCTGCATTCCAGGATTTGGTTATTGTTGCTGTTGGAGAACAGTCCCCAATAAATCCTGGCTTATTGCTTCCTTTACCTGAGCTGCAAAGCAGCAAATTATCCCAATTTTTGCTTTGGCTGTTCAAAAAAAATAAGTTATTCAGGTTTTTTTTCTGAAATATTAGCACTGTGGAATAAAATGGAGCTGCAGCCAGGCAGTGATGAAAAACCTCTGGGACTTTGTAATGGTTTATTTTGACTTTAACAAGTGCATGACATTCCCCACTGCAGCAGGCTGAGCTGCAGGAGGCTGGAGTGCAAACCCTGAATTTTGTGCATTGAAAACATTTTTTGTTCTTGCTGCTGAGTTACCTGTGTGCTGTACCTGCTCTGCCCTGGCAGGGTTTGGTCACTGACAGCAGGAACAGCACTGAAATGTGTGCCAGGGGTTGGAGGGGTGTCTGAAAAACCAAAAGGAGCCAAAAAAAAAAGGGTGAATTTGTTCTTTGAACATTCTGTGGGGTCTGCAGGTTCAGCTGTGTGTGTGCCTGATCCCTGAGCAGGCAGAGCTCTGACTTGAGCAGCACCAAAGCTCAGAGACCTTTCTGGAAACTTTGGTGGAGATGGGGAGAGAATGATGAGCTGTGACTGGAGTCAGCCTGAACCAAAGGAATCCTGTGACCCCAGTGACTCAGTTGGGTGGCTCTGTCCCAAACTTTTGCATTTGTGTGACAGCCAAAGAGTTTTCATGGATGGTTTTGCTGTTTGCAGGATTTCCTGATCATGTTTGTCCATCACTTGGCCACGATTGGACTCATCACCTTCTCCTACATGAACAACATGGTGAGGGTTGGAACTCTGGTGCTGTGCCTCCATGATGCTTCAGATTTCCTCCTGGAGGTGAATTTCCTTCCAAATCTTTGCTAATTAGGGATTTTCAAATCAGGGGAACAAGTTTGACATTCCCATTCTTGATAAACTGCTTTAAATGTTCTGTGGAATTTGTGCTGCTGATCCTGCCTTGTCAGCTTTTCCTCCAAAACTGCTTGAGTGCTGAGAGTCACAAAACCATGGAGTTGAAAGAACCTTAAAGATCATCCAGTTCTACTATCCCAGTTTGATTAAAATCCCATCCTGGCCTTTTGACACTTCCAGGGATGGGGCAGGCACTTCTCTGGGTAACCTGTGCCAGGGCCTCACACCCTCTCAGGGTGATTTTTATCCTCTGGCAGTTTGAACCATTCCCCCTCATCCTATCACTCCCTTGTAAAATAGTCTCTCCCATTGTTCTTCTAGAACCATATAAATAACACTATAAAAATAGTAACACAATATAATAATCCCTTTTTTTTCCAAACTGTACAAATGTGATTGAGAGCTTTTTGCAGCTCTCCAGCTGGGTAATTACAGGACTGCACAAAGGGAATAATATTTGCATGTTTGTTGTCTCTTGCAGGCTGCAAAACTGGCCAATTATGCCAAGTACCAACGTTTGTGTGATGCTTTCTTCATGCTCTTTGGGGTTGTGTTCATTGTGACCCGACTGGGCATTTACCCTTTCTGGTAAGCAGCTGCAGCTCTGGCTTGTTCTCCCAACCCTTTCAGCACAGCCTTTGTTTTAGACTTTTCCCAAGCATTCCAGCTGTCCTTGAGGCAGCTGGAGCAGCACATGCCTCCATGGGGCAGGAGGTTTGAGGAGGCACATGAGGAAATCTCTCCCCACTCATCTGAGGGATTGGGAGAGTTCAGAATCCATTCACAGCTGTCCCTCCCCTGCTGCAGTGGTGACAGAGTCAGCCAGAATCTGCTCTGAGAGGCTTAAAGGATTCTCTGCAGAAGTTCTAGAAATAATTACTGGTGAGGCACAGCCTCCTGAGGTAATTTTTGTTTGTATCTGGCTTAGTCATCACTGCATTTCTGACTCTTATGACACTTCTGTCGTGTCCTTGTGTTGTGACTATTCAGAGGTTTCTTGGGAGGTAAAACCCTGGATAAATGGCTTAGAGAGAATCATCCCATAATGAGATTGCCTCTCACCTCAGTAGGTCAGACCTGGAGCAGTGCTTTGGTTAATGAGCTGTTCATTTATTGTGTGTGGTGACAATTTGGTTACACTGTTTTACTGCATGCATTTATTTCCTAGGCCATGGACACCTGGCATTCCCATTCTTTTTTGGGTGCCTGGTAGGCAGCAAATCCTTCACTTTAGGATCAGGGCTGCAATTAAAGCTCTTGCTTATTTCCCAGTAAATGCACCAAAGGACTCTGGATGAAGAAGAACTTTAATTCTGATTTCTTTGTAGGCTCCTTCCAGGGACAAATGAGAGTTGTTTTTGCAGCTGCTGTCTGTCATGGGGGGATGCTCTTTCCTCACACCAGTGGTCAGCATCCTGTAAATCTTTAATGTGTTTTCCACTGGCTGTAATGTCACTCCTCAGCTTTGCAGAGGAATCTGACAAGCTGCAGCAGCACTGCAGACCCTGTGCTGTTTCACTGCACTTGTATTCCCTTCCCTAATTAGTAATATAAAACATCAGTAGATCTCTGGAACTGCATTTAATTCTTTCATAAACCTGCTATGAGTTAAATACTTGTGGAGCTGCCTTTTGGGGCATTTTGGTTCTTGTTTGAAAGGTTTGTTTTGCTTTTCTTGTGAAATGTTAAAAGCTGTGTGAAATTAATGTGGTGGTTAAAGGTCTCTCCATACCCCTCTGCATCATAAAATCTAAAGTGTTTATTAAATTGCTGAAGGACTGGCAATAACTCCCAGCAACAAGAACAGCAAAACAGTAATGAAAGAAACACAAAGCTTGGGCCATAAAGCAGTTTTGAGTCTTCCAGCGTGGCCAGAGGAATCTATAAAACTCTGAGGGAAGAGAAGTGCACCCAGGGGGGAGGAGGGGCCTTCTGGGGACAAAATTCCTTCCTGATCCCAGAATCCTTGAGATTGGAAAATCCCTCCAAGACAGAATCCAGTTTGTGACCAGAGCAGTGAGTGCCACATCCCCCAGAACTGGGGGCTCCAAACCTCCCTGGGCAGCTCCATTGCCTGACCAGCCTTTCCATAAAAAAATTCCTCCTGATGTCCAGCTGAACCTTTCCTGGCACATCCTGAGGTTGTTCCCTCTGGTCCTGCTGTTACCTGGGAGCAGAGCCAGAACATCCCCCTGATCCCCCTTTTCCCCAGCTCTGGACACACTCCAGCCCCACAAAATCTGATTTGCTGTGAGGTCCCAGAACAGCCTCACAGTGCCCAGCACAGAGGGACAATCCCAGCCCTGCTCCTATGCCCACACAAATTTTTAATAAGATTTTTGATCTTTAAATCTGGATGAAAGCTGCCCCAGCAGGAAGGTGTTAAAGGTTGTTTTGGTAACCAGAGCAACCTGACATCACTTCCTGTGAAGTTTGTTATAAATAAATGCTTGTGCCTTGGAGAAGAAAACTGGCAGCAGATCCATGTGTGTAAGCAAAGTGCAGCACATTCACATGTTGTGTTTTGTTGCTCAGTTGAAATGAGCTGTACTGAGTCTCCTGACTGGCAGGAGCAGAGCAGCAGATGCTCAGCGAGACACCTCACACTCAGAGCTGGCCACAGCCCATCTGACACCTATTTCTGGATCTCTTTGAAGGATTTTGAACACAACCCTGTTTGAAAGCTGGGAATTGATTGGTCCCTACCCTTCCTGGTGGTTGTTCAACGGGCTCCTGGTGACTTTGCAGCTGCTGCACATCATCTGGTCTTACCTCATCATCCGCACGGCCTCCAAGGCGCTGGTGAGGGGCAAGGTAAGGCTGGGGGAGGCTGCTGCTCCCCTTCCTGCAAGCCCCACCAAGGAATCATGAGAAACTGGGTTATTGCTTCTTAAGAGTTCACCAAAATGGTGCTTTTTTTGCATTTGTGAGTTCTCAGGTGTGTGCAAAAGCAGGGAGTCTCTCTTGGGCGTGCAGGGAAATAATTCAATTTTCCAGTACGTTCAAACATCCTAAAATGGTGATTGTGACATTCTTGTTGTGCACTCTGGAGTTTGAGGTGGTAGCAGGCTCTCTTTTGGACAACAGGATGGACATTCAGGATGTTTCTCAGCTTCAGGTGGACCTTGGGAGGTGCTGGGGATTGTGCATCTTCACCAGTGAAGCTCCAGCACTCAGGGAAAAGGTTCCCAGGGGTGCAGTGGGGTTTGCTGGTTGTCAAAAATCACACAATGACCTGGGTTGGAAGGGACCTTAAAAATCATCCAGTTCAAGGCCAGGCTGGGCAGAGCTTGGAGCAGCCTGGGATGGTGGAAGGTGTCCCTGCCCATGGCAGAGGGTGAAACAAGGTGAGCTTTAAAGTCCTTCCAACCCAAACCATTCCATGATTCTATGAAACCAGCAAAAAATCTGATTTAGCAGCACAAATGCTTTTTCCTATCAGATACTGATATTCTGATCTGAGTTTCTCTGATGGCTCTGCATTATTTTGTGTTTGACTTCAGCTGCCCCTCCTACACATGGAATGTGGCTTTGAAAAATAGAAATATTCTGGTTGACTCTGGGGGCAAACAGCTTGCAGGGTACAAACTCTTCATCTGTTCCCCACAGCTGCCTGATTTTCATTCTCTGCAGCTGTTTCTGTATCCTGAGTTCTACACCTTTTCCCTTTCCTTGGTTCTCTCCTGTCCAGGTGACCTAGCCAGAGAAAGGACTCTAAGCTCTGTCTTCTTCATTCTTTTCTCCTTTTCTCTGTGCCAGATTGGAGCTGGACAGTTTCACCCTGTGCATGTAAGTGTGACCTGTGGTTCTGTTTGTTGACTGAAACACATCTGTGTCAAGGCCAAGACAAAAGCAGAGCCCTGCTCTTGGGGCTTTGGTGCCTTCTCCTTCTCTCCCTGGTCCTGACAGAATGCTAAAATGCTGATTTTTTCCAAAGGTCAGAGCAATGTCCTGGGGTCACCTGCCTGCACAACCTTCACTTTCTCCTTTTACACACCCACACACTCCAATTTCTGTCTTTGTTCCTCATCAGCACCACACTGAGGGGGAGAGGGCAGGAGGAATTTACTTCTTTTTGTGAAAAGGAGTGAAACAATCACTTCTCCCCCAACAACTGAAAAAATGTCAAGGGATTTCTGCTTCCTTCCAGTGACCCTTTGAACTTCCAATATAGCAGAAGTTTGGGGGGGAGAGAGCAAAAGTTCTGGCAACAGGCAGAAGCCAGGACACCCAAAAAGTTCCTGGAGATCATTAACTTGACCTGGCTTGCAGCCAGATCTTCCCTGGAGTTCAACCACTTCCTGCTGCAATTGAGAGCCCTAACCCTGACTCCAGGAGAGTGAAATCCTGGAATCCTTGGAAAGCTGCAGCCAGAGCTCTGGCACGTGGAGTTACTGTGGGCTGCAGAGGGAGGGGAGTGAGGAGCTGCCTTGGGGCTGGCTCATGCTTTGGTTCTGGATTTGCCACCACCCAAGGTGTGTGTTTGCACTTGGGGCTGGGTTTATGGGCTCTTCCCCTTCCCCTTCTGGTTCTGGGCTGCCCTGTGGTGGCATTGGAGCCACACTTCTCCTGGGAAGGGTCAGAATCCCACATGGAAGTCAAATGGAGCTGGATTTGCAGCCAGTTTCTGAAGTAGGGCAAACTCTGTAAGCAGATCTGGATCCCTGGGCTCAGGCTCCTCCTGTTCTGAGCAGGTTTTTGCTGGATCAGACACTGCCTTTGTTCTCCATCCCCTGCTCCTAAATGGGATCTCCCAGGTGAAGCTCAGGCTGTGGAAATGGAGGTGTTTTGTTTGAGCAGTGGTGTGATAATTAAAGCTGGTTAATTTTTAAAATAGCAGAACTGCTCCTTGTAGGGCAAAATGTTCTCTCAGACTGACACATTCTGGTTTTTGGTCATGTTGGACCCACTTCTGATCGTGGCATGAGAAACTTTTGGTTCAAAACAGATAGTTTAGGAAAAGCATTTAACTGATCTAGAGAGGAATTTTTGGAAGACAAGAACAAGATCAGATCTGTAACATCATCTGATCTGGTGAGAACAAGAGTGAAGTGCTTTCACAGACGTACAGAATATTTGCAAAATGGAACTCATGGAATTTCCAAATTGTCTTTTTCAGTGTCTGTGTGTTGTTCCTAAAGTGATGACAGGCTCCTTCTTTGGAGTTTGAACAGAGCCAGACCCAAATGTAGGAGTTAGATGTGAGTGAAGGTGGTTCATCACACGGACACAACCTTCTAACTGCTGCTTTCTGTCACATTTTCAACTCCCCCTCTCCTCTCCCACTACCCAATCCCACTGGCAATGTTCAGGTATCCAAGGATGACCGCAGTGACGTGGAGAGCAGCTCTGAGGAGGAGGATGTGACTTCCAACAGCACAAAAGGAATTTTCAGCACTTCCAGTAACGGTTCCAACCGCCTCAACGGCCACGTGGCCGGCGGCCAGTGGGCAGGAGAGGAGTAACCTGGGCTGCCCTCGAGCAAACACGAACTTCTCTTTCAATATCTACTTGTGTTGAGCTCCACATTCCCAAGTGATCTTTAATCAAAAACCCCTTCCCCAGAAACCTCCAGCAGACCCGAAACGGGCACAACCCCGACCGGTCAGAGGCTTTGCACGGCACAAGGGACGGAGCCAACGGCCGGGGCAGAAACCAGAGCTGCAGATTTCACTCCAAGCCATTTTGTACTTCAGAAGTACAAGGAAACACCCCCAAGTCCTGTTGGTATTTGCAGAGGTGTCTTTGTTTGTGACAAACTGGTTTTTACTGGGATCAGCTGGAGGCAGAGCAGGTTTGGACCGCGGGGTTCGGTGCCAGCAGGTGCAGCAGCTCTTGATGCACTCCAGAAGCCACTGCAGGGCACAGAGAAAGCAGATTCCATGTCCCAGCTGCCCTGGGGGAGGCAGAGACTGCTCCCAGCCCAGCTTTGAACTGTGCTAACCCAGAACCACTGCTCTGCCCCACCCCAGGCTGCTGGCACCTCCCAGCTGCTCATCTCTGCTGTCACCAGGGACCAGACCAGCATCTGCTGCCTCTTTTGGTGCTGCAAACCCCTCTGAAGTCTTGACCAAAGCCTTCTGCAAGGGGGTTGGGGGGTGGTTTATTGCCCCTGAGACAACCAGCATAATCCAGGCCTTTTAAATTGTTTTCTTCCTGTTGCAAATTGTGGTTTTGAAGACTTCTCTAGACCTACTGGATTCAGTTAGCTAAGCTGGGATCAGAGGGAGGATCAGAACTGGTGGGCTGGGTTTTACTCTCCAAAAAAATGAGATGTTTTGGTCCTGTACTCTGAGACAAGTGATTGTTGCTGCTCTGATGTTAGAGCTGTGGAGGAACCCAGGGCTGGAAGAGCAGCCACACTGTGGGCTTTGCTTCTCTTTTTTTACTCAATGGTACTTGGGGGCAATGGAACGGTCAATCAGGAGCAGAATTTTGGAAACTTCTCAAGTTTGTTACCATTTTATACTGTTGTTTACTCTTATCTCCAATTAAAAGTTGCTTCAGAAACTTGGGGTGATGTGTTTCATCTTGAGGAAATGGAACAGAGGACAGCATGTGTCCCTACCTGGGCTGCTGCCAGGAGCAGAGGAGAAAACAGCTTTTTGGAAGAACAGGAGAGAAGTGATGGACTCCTGGAAGGCCCAGGGAAGAGGGGTGGAACTGAGTGACCTTTAAGGTGCTGCCCAGCCCAGGCACCAATCTGTGATTTGGGGGAAACCACACTCCACCACACAGCAACTTTCACATGGGTTTTATTGTGCTGCATCTGCCTCCCCCAAACTGGGGGGGACTGGGAACGTAGGGCTGGTCCAGAGTGGGATCAGCTTCTGGAACTGGAACAGAGTGGGATCAGCTCCTGAGGCTGGTCCAGAGTGGGATCAGCTTCTGGAACTGGAACAGAGTGGGATCAGCTCCTGGGGCTGGAACAGAGTGGGATCAGCTGCTGGGGCTGGAACAGAGTGGGATCAGCTCCTGGGGCTGGAACAGAGTGGGATCAGCTCCTGGGGCTGGTTCAGTGTGGGATCAGTTCCTCAGGCTGGTCCAGAGAGGGATCAGCTCCTGGGGCTGCTCCAGAGTGGGATCAGCTCCTGTGGCCAGGCTCAGTTCCTGAGGCTAGTCCAGCATGGGCTCAGCTCTCAGAGCCAGTTCCAGCTCCCA
The DNA here is from genome assembly GCF_903797595.1 of Erithacus rubecula. Classification (NCBI taxonomy): domain Eukaryota; kingdom Metazoa; phylum Chordata; class Aves; order Passeriformes; family Muscicapidae; genus Erithacus; species Erithacus rubecula. The sequence goes on along the minus strand of NC_136682.1, from coordinate 612,936 downwards.
GGGCCAGTCCTAGGATAGGCTCAGCTCCCAGGACCAGTTCCATCTCCCAGGACCACTTCCAGCTTCCAGGACCAGTTCTAGGATGGGCTCAGCTCCCAGGACCGATCCCAGGAGGGGCTCAGCTCCCAGTCCCAGTCCCAGGAGGGGCTCAGCTCCCAGTCCCAGTCCCAGGATGGGCTCAGCTCCCAGGACCGATCCCAGGATGGGCTCAGCAACCAGGACTGGTCCCAGGAGGGGCTCAGCTCCCAGGACTGGTCCCAGGAGGGGCTCAGCTCCCAGTCCCAGTCCCAGGATGGGCTCAGCTCCCAGGACTGGTCCCAGGAGGGGCTCAGCAACCAGGACCGGTCCCAGGAGGGGCTCAGCAACCAGGACTGGTCCCAGGAGGGGCTCAGCTCCCAGGACCGGTCCCAGGAGGGGCTCAGCTCCCAGTCCCAGTCAGGGCTCAGCTCCCAGCCCCAGTCCCAGTCAGGGCTCAGCTCCCAGTCCCAGGAGGGGCTCAGCTCCCAGTCCCAGTCCCAGTCAGGGCTCAGCCCCCAGCCCAGCCCAGCCCAGCAGGCTCAGCCCCCAGCCCAGCCCAGCCCAGCCCAGCAGGCTCAGCTGTCGGGGCCGGGCGTGCTCTGGCGCTGGCGGCGCTGCTGCAGCATCCTCTGCACACGGACACTGCACAGGTACCCCGCGTACACCGTCAGCAGCATCATGGAGCCCGAAAACGCCTTGTAGCCAAAATCTGCCAGCTGCTTTCTGGACACCATGGCTGCACCTGCGAGACACACACACAGTTCCAGCACGGTCAGGGTGGAAGGGACCTCTGGGGCTCACCCCGTGTCCAGGCAGAGTCACCCAGGTGGGCTTGGGGTGTCTCCAGGAAATGAGACTCCCATGACTGTTCCAGTGCTCTGCCCCCCTCCATGGAAAATTCTTCCTCATATTGAGGTGAAATTTCTTGTGGTTTAGTTAATGACTCTTACTCCTCGTCCTGTTGGTGGGCATCACCACAAAGAGTCTGGCATCATCCTCTGATCCCTTGCAGATATTTATATGTATTAACAAGACTCCCTCTCAGTCTTCTCTCCAGACTAACCAGGCCCAGCTCCCACAGTCTCTCCTCAGAGAGATGCTCCAGATCCCCCAACATCTTTGTGGCCTGCACTGGCCCATCTCCAGCAGCTCCTTGACTGTCCTGTCGGGAGGAGCCCAAAACTGGACAGATCACTCTGGGCCAAAGGGCAGGATCCCCTCCCTGACCTGCTGATGCATCCCAGGATCCCACTGGTACCTGGGGCTGTTCCTCTGCAGGATCCTGCACGTGCTCTTGTTGAGCCTCACTAGGTTATTCTAATAAATGATTCTGTTTCTCTTTGCCCAATTCTCCAGCTGATGGAGGCCTTGCTGAGCTGCAGCACAGCCCTGGGGTGGATCAGCCAGTGCCCCACGTTTTGTACCATCACCAGACCTGCTCAGGGTACAGCGGATCCTTTCATCCAGGTCAGTGATGAACACGGTGAATGAGACTGGGCCCAGCAGCGAACCCTGGGGAACTCACTGACCACCTCTGGATTCACTGCCACATCCTATTCCGTCCCATCCGTTATTATCCCATCCCATCCATTATTATCCCGTTCTGTCCCGTGCCGCTCTCACCGCTCCGGTGCCGCTCCGCCGCCCTCCGGGCCCGCCTCACGTGGCGCTGTCACGTGGGCCCGCTCCGTCACGTGCGCTGCCGTCACGTGACGGCGGCGGGCGCGGGAAGGGCGCGCGGTGCCCGCAGCGCCCCCTGGCGGCGCCCCGGCCGCAATATCCCCTCAGGAGCCGCAATGTCCCCCTCAGGAACCGCAGTGTCCCCCTCAGGAGCCGCAATGTCCCCCTCAGGAACCACTCCCGCCGCCGTGTCCCCCTCAGGAACCGCAATGTCCCCCTCAGGAACCGCAATGTCCCCCTCAGGAATCACTCCCGCCGCAGTGTCCCCCTCAAGAACCGCAGTGTCCCCCTCAGGAACCACTCCCGCCGCAATGTCCCCCTCAGGAGCCGCTCCCGCCGCCATGGCCGCCGCCTCGGCCCCGTCCGGCCTCCCTGCACACAGCCCTGCCTGAGGTGCGGTGCCGGTGAAACGGGGAGCTCGGACCCCGCCAGGGCCAGTCCTTGGCCGTACATGGATGGAGCTGAGGCTCTCCGGGCTCTGCTGCTCAGAGGTTCGGTGCCATCGCCATGGTCACAGTGGCTTCACCAGGGCTCTGGTGCCATCCTGAGGGTCCCAGTACTTTATTGAGGATCCCAGTGCCCTCCCAATGTCCCTGTTGTCTGCCCAGTGTCCCAGTGTGCCCCCAGCCCAGAGCCTCCTTCCGCACAGGCCATGTTCCCCCAAATCCCCTCCTGTCCCCCTCCCAGAGCTGCTTTCCAGCATTTGAACTCTGCTGGCCCAGCCCTGCTCTATCCAGAGCTCCCTCCAGCTCCAAAGCTGCCAGGCTCACTCTTTGTCCCCTCCTCATCCTTCCTTCCCCCAGCAGCAGCTCCCAGGGCTGCAGCACTGGGATGTGCTGAGCCTGCAGAACATAATTCCAAATGGCAAAGGGAAGACTTTTTATAGCTCAGGAAATCCAGCTCCAGTGTGATGTGTTTAAAAGCGAGAGATCAGTGTGCTGATCTTCCCACATGAGACCTGGGAGTCTCAGCAAGAGGGATTTGGGCACTTCCAGGGTCAAATAAACATGGACAAGAGGGATGCACAAAGCATTTCCATCACAGAGGAGCTCCCAGCTAAACACAAATCCCTGCTGGATTCTGCTGCAGCTCCAAGCAGGTGCTGACAGGAGTTTGTGTGAGGGAGCAGAGGGAATTCAAACACTTGGATTCCTGAAGCCCTTGAAGACAAAGAGAGCTACAAGTCGTGCCAGCCCTGCAGGAACACGCTGGACTTCCTTTATCCTCCCTCCAAGCTCAATAAAGCTCCTCAGCAGAGGAAACCGTGTTGGCTCCCCCCACACGACAGTCCTGCCGAATTTAAAGGTCGTGGAGTGCCTGCTGAGAAAACGTGGCTAATAAAAGGCACAGAAACAAGTGCAGTGCCAGCAGATTAAATTCCCCTTGCAAGACACCGAGCAGAGGGTTCAGAGCCCTGGAAAGGTCACTCAGTACGAGGCGTCTTTAAAGACACACAGGGACAAGGCGAGGCTGGGAAAAGCAGCTGGGAAGAGATGAAGAAAATCCCACGGCGTGTCCTGGGAAGCAAACATCCCAAACATCAAAGGAGGGGAGGGTTGGGGTGTGGGGGGCACACTGGGCTCCTGCAGGCCCCAGGTGAGGATTCTGGACCTGGCTCAGTGTTGCAATCCCAACCCACCAGAGTCCTGCAGCCAAATTTTAATCCTGGAACCGTTGCTGAGACAAAGCAAGTGGGACACTGTGTGACGTTGTGGCTACACAGGGACCTGCAGGGACATTCTTGTTGTTTCTGGGACAGCACAGGAGGATGCAGAGCCAGGAGGGAACGGGCAGTGCCCTGTTCTGAGCACTTCCAGCAGGCACCAACCCAGCCACAGCAACAAAGGGAGATCTCCTGTCTCCTCTCCATGTTTATTGTTATTTTCAAGGTACACTGCTAGTCAGAGACCCCTTGGCTCTGGAGCTGAATGGGGGAGAACAGGGAGCCCTGCAGCATTCCAGCCTTCCAGCCCAGGTAGGATCAGTGACCGCTGGACACGCTGGCCTGAGCAAACACCACCAGCTTTAGAGGAGCAGAGGGACACGTGGCACCCAGCCAGACAAGGGGCACCTTTCAAAGACCTCTGTCCTGTCCTGGGGTGTTGGGGACATCTCCATGTAGCTGTTGTGGATCATATGCCCATCCCTGCCCTGTGCCAGTGGGCAGCTTGCAGCATCCCCACATGAGGGAAAGTGTGAACTCTCCTTCCTCAGCTCCTGCACAGCCACACATGGAAGCACAGACTGGTCTAAAGCACGGGCTGAAGCAAGCCAGGGGAAGGCAGAGGCTGGGGAGCATTTAATTAACAGCAGCATGACTCAGGAGCCTTGTGGTGACCCACCTGCCTGCTGTGCAGGCACAAGGCAGGGGTCACACCAGCTGCTCACACAGACTTGGGGGCTGTTGGTCCCTGCAGTGCCAAGCCCCAGAGGACAAACTGAGACAGGGAGAGAAGCCAGCTGGCATGGAATTAGCACAGGCAAACCTGTGACAACAGGGGAGCTTCCCAGGGCTGGAGCCACGTCTGATAGAGAGAGCAAAAACTCTAAATAAACAAGCTCCAGAGTGTCCCTGGGTCAGCAGGAGCAGCTGTGGGAAGCAGCACATGGCTGGGTGGCAAGGAATGCCATTGTCTGTGCTGGTGCTGCTTAGAAAGATCCTCAGTGCCTTGGGAAGTCCTGAGAGCTCTACTCACCAGGTGGAGCCTGGCAGGGGACTGGGCCCTCTCCACCAGACAGGGAATGCAAAAGCAGCAGCAGGTAGGGGAGAGCTGGTGTCACCCAGAGTGGCCCCATGGGGCTAAAAGGGAAGACTTGGGACACTCTTTTCCCTCCCAGGCAGTGCCCAGCCCTTATCTATCATGATGGCCTGGCAGAGTCCTTGGCAGAGCTGAATCCACTGTGAGGAAGTGGAAGGAGGAAGATGCTCAGTCCTGCTCAGGGCAGACCTTAGACAGCAGCAACAATTAAAGGAGCCCTTCAAAGAGAGAAAGAGGTCAGCAGGTACCTCTGTGCCAGGCTCAGTGTCCAGGGCAGGGGCTGGGGAAGGGAACCTCTGCTCTTGCAGCAGTCTGCAGAGACTCCCAGGAGACCTGGACTCCTCCCAAGGCTGTGGCAGCAGATCAGGTTGGTGTGGGCAGGAGCTCTCAGCACATCTCAGCAGGGCCTGTGCTCTGCAGGCAGAGCCCCTTACATGTGCTCAGGGTGGTTCTGCAGACACGTGATGAAGTCAGTGACAGGTTTTCCCTCGTAGCAGATGCGATACACAGCAGTGAAGAGGGGGAACCTGTGGGCAGCCAGAGAAAGTCACCAGGGATGGCAGAGCCAGAGCACCTCGACTTGTGGCATGGCAGGAGCAGGTGGGCCATGGCACTGTGCCCCATCCAACAGGCCACTCCTGCCCAGCTGCTGTCATGTGCAGTGCACAAAAGGGGCCTTTCCCCTCCTGCTGCTCCTGAAAAGGTCCCAGCCCCACCCCAAGGAAGCAGATTCCAGCACTCACTTCTCCACTGCATTCTTGCTCTTGAGGATTCGATGCAGCTCAGCAGATGTCTGGGGACCCTGCAGCTTCTGCCCATTCAGCATCTCCTTCTCCAGCAGCTCGATGGACTGAAAGAACCCAGCAGTGAGGAGCTGGACCTGCAGCACGTTCCTGCCCTGCAGCTGGGCTGCAGCACTAGCCAAGCACAGACAGATCCACAGTGCAGGCTGGGATCCCCTCCCTGCCTGCTCACCAGGTCGATGCAATCATAGAATCATGGAATATCCTGAGCTGAAAGGCACCCACAAGATCACCCAAACTCCTGGCTCATACAGACACCCCAACAATCCCACCCCGAGCCTGAGAACATTGTCCAAACACCCCTTTGAGCTCTGGCATCCTTGGGGAGCCTCAGTGCCTGACCAACCTTTGGGTGAAGAACCTTTTCCTGATATCCAACCTAAACCTCCCCTGACACAGCTTCATCCACAGTCTCAGTGTCAGCCACTCCCAGCTCTGCTCACCTTCCCAGTCTTGGCAAAAGCCTCGGCCACCTTGCGGTTGCGGCCCCCGTAGCAGGTGGTGATGAGGTCAGCAACACCACAGCTCTGCAGGAAGGTGGCAGAGGTGACAGGGCCCTTACAGAAGAGTTTGGAAAAGCCAATCATCTCCATCAGGCCCAGGCGGATCACAGCAGCCTTTGTGTTGTCACCGTAGCCGAGCCCATCACAGAAACCAGCTCCAACAGCCACCACGTTCTGGAAAACAAGGGCAGCCTGGAGGGGTCTGCTCCCAACAGAGCTCAGCCTGGGTGATCCCAACTACTGACTGTTCCAGTGCCCACCATCCCTCCTCCCTGCACAGCCCAGGCTCTGCTCACCAGGCCCTGCACACCCACCTTGAGAGCCCCACAGATCTCCACAGTGTCAGCATCCTGCACCACCGTCACTCGGAAGTTGGGTGTCTGCATCAGCTCCTTCAGCATCTGCCCGTGCTTCATGTTCTTGCAGCCTGGGGAGGCAAAGGGATGAGGAGGAAGGTGATGGGAAGACCATGAGGTAAGTTCATGCTCTCCTGAAGGTCATCCAGTGAAAGGAACCTATTACCCAACCATTGGATATTGCAAAACACATTCAGGTCCACACAGAGCCATGCACACATTGCCTGACAGATAAGGAATGTTCAACTTTGGCATTCCCAAAACACAGGGACAATCCCTGCTGCTGTGTCAAGCGAGACAGAAATGACTTTCTGAATGCTCAGTAGGTTAAAGGCATCTTCAAAGTTTGGGGTTGGAGCTTTCTGTCCTGCCTGTCCCTGCAGGGTCCTGTGTGCTCACAGGGGTTGTGGGCTCTGCTCCACCTCCCCAGCCTCCTGCCCAGTGTGTTTGCTGTTGTTTCATAAAACAGACACTTTGAATGTCACAACTTTGGACAAAGCAAACAGATCTGTTTGTTTTGGCTCTGTGCACAGTCCCCAACAGTGTGGAAGATGTTGGAACAGTCACCAGATGAACTTCTAAAGCAGCCCTGGCTGGCAATAACATGAGATCCAGGTGGGCATCCTGTGAATCCCAAGGAAAACAAGGACAGAACTTATTCCTAAAGGGCCTCTTGGTGCCCACCCCTTTAATTTGTGCCAGGCAGCTGCCTGATGCTGGGTCCATGCTGGCAGGAACTTTCAGCTACACAACTCCATTGTTAATGTTGTTAATGGAGCGAGTGATCCCATCACAAACCCTGGGAATGAGCTCAGCCAGCTCCTGTGGAGTCTCCTCTCTTCCCAGGGAACAGGGCCAGTTCACCAGAGACAGCAGGAGTCTGAGCTGCACCAGATCCTGCCCTTTGCCTCTTCCAGCTCATCACAAATTAAAGCTGCTAATGAGGAGGGATGTTGGCTCCTTACCGATGGTGGTTTCACAGAACTTCTCTTCTGCCACTTCATTGGCAATATTGGCCCCCATGAGCACACTCATTTCTATTCCCAGTTTCTCATGGATGATGTCTGAGATCAGCCTCAGCCCATCTGGTCCTTCATCCACACCCTGGGACACAGCCAGACACAGAGATCACAGAATCAATTAGGCTGGAAAAGATCTCTGAAGACATTGAGTCCAACCTTTGGCTGACCACCACCTTGCCAGGTGGGCCATGAGCAGCTGCCCCTCCTGGATACCTGCCCTCCACCCCAATCCTGCCTTTCCTGTGCTTCAGCTGATCCTGATGTGCAGAGCTGTGCCCTGCTCCCCTCAGCACCCGAGATCCTCTTCTCCATCAACACCTCCAAATCCCCACAAACACTCTGCCACCACCTCCCTTCTTGCCCCCAGTGCCTATTTCTGTTCCAAAGTCCCTGGATTCCCTCAGCAGCCATTCCAAACCAGGCTGTTTCCATCCCCCCTGCCTTGGCCCTTGTGCTGCTCCTGCTCACACCTTGATGAGTGACATCCCAACAGCCTCTTTCTTCACGTTGCCCTTGAGCTGGTCACAGACATTGCCAATGAACTGGTGGGGCACCACGAACAGCAGGACATCAGCACCTGCACAGGCTTTGAGCAGGTCTGGCTCTGCCACCTGAACAGAGAGTGATTATTGTTAGGGCCTGGGAAGCTGGAAGGGAAGGAAAGGCCCAAAGTCACAATGCTGAGGTCCCTGCCAGAGCTGGCAGCGCAGAGGGGCTGGAGCAGAGAGGGATGATGCCAGCTCAGAGGCAGCCACATGGCCTCCAGCCCAGCCTGTGGGATGCCAGAGCAGGGGCAAAGGTGGGCTGTGAGAGCAGCCAGGGCTGCAGCTCATCCAAGCACAGATGAAGGTCAGTGGGAGGGCATAACCGAGCCCCACACAGCCCGGTGCATCCTCTGCCTTCACAGCCGGGGCTGCAGCAGCCCCCAGAGCCCCTGGCACAGCTGCTGCCAGCCCACACTCACCACGTTGGGGGGCAGCTTGTGCCCCGGCAGGTATTTGACATTCTCGTGCTCCGTGTTGATGATGTCCGTGAGCCGCCGGCCGCCCACCTCCTCCTGCAGCACCCACATGTTCACCTGGCTCTCGAAGCTGCTCAGCCGAGCCGCGTTGCTGCCGGCGATCTTGGCGATGGCCGAGCCCCTGCGAGGGCACAGGGAAGCCGTGGCACCGGGGGTCCCGGGGGGGACAGGGGACAAGAGGGGACAAGAGGGGACCCGGCCGCCCGGCGCTCACCAGTTGCCAGAGCCCACGATGCAAACCCTCTTGCCGCCCATGGTGCCAGCAGCGGGGCGCTGCGGGCTCGGAACCCGCCGCTGCTATTTGAAGGCTGCCCGGAGCAGGGGCGGCCCCGGCCCCGGCCCCGGCCCGCCCCCGGCCCCGCCTCGCCCGGGGGCACCGGGAGCCGCTCCGGGCACGGCAGGTGCACAGCGCTGCCCCGGAGCAGCTCGGATCCCGCAGAACCAGGAGTCACAGAATGGTGGGACACGCTGAGCTGGAAGGGACCCGCAAGGATTAACGAGTCCAAGCCCTGGTTCTGCACAGACACCCCAATGTTCCCACCCTGTGCCTGACAGCGTTGTCCAAACGCCCCTTGGGCTCTGCCAGGGTTGTGACCATTCCCTGGGGAGCCTGTTGAGTGCCTGAGCACCCTCTGGGGGAAAATGCCTAAAATTTCCTAATATCCATCCCGACCCCCCTGACACAGCTGCAGTCATTCCCCCGGGTCCTGTCCCTGTCCCAGAGAGCAGCAGGGTCAGAGCCACCCCTCGTGAGGAAGCTGCAGACCCCATGAGACCTGTGACTCGTGACTGCTGAGCCTTTCTGCATAACAGCATTTCATTGTCCCCCTCTTGCCAAAAAGTGCCATTTCCCCCCGGGAAGGAGCAGGAACCGCCTGGTGCAGCCCCAGGCTCAGCCCCAGCACAGCCTGAGGCAGCAGCACTTTCCTCTTCACACAGAGGATCCTTCCCTTGCCCCTGGGGCTCCCAGGCCTGCACAAAAGCATTTACAGCCCTATAAACAAGCAGGGTGAAGAGAGAAAATCCCCTTTAGTATAATTTTAAACCCTTGTATGTAAACTCTACTACAGTTTCCTTCAAATTCTGCCCTGGGAAGTCCAACAGGCTGCCACAATCCAGCTAAGTGGACACAGGGCAGTTCAGGATTTATTAGCATTGGCCACTAGATTTCCAGTTTTGCTCAAGTTACTTTGTTTACCAGAAAAGCAGTTTGCAAAGGCTTAGCAGAATCCACAAGCTGCGAGATCCCTCCATGAAGGGCTCACTATAAATGGCCAAAATATGAAGAACATTTTCTCTCCAGTCACTTAACCCTGCTGGCTTTGAAAAGAAGAAAGCAGAGATAATAAATCCTGTCCCTTCCCTGGGAGTCACCAGGCTCATCCCCCATGGCAGCTGGGAGTGTGCAAGCTGTCAGCATGGAAGGAGGAGGACAGCTTCCTTCACAGGAGTCTTTTATTAAAACTGGGTGACGTCTACAAGGATACAGTACAAAAAAAAAAAAAAAAAATTTTGGTCCATGGAAAAAAACCGTAATATTCAATTAAGAAAAGCAGTTACTCTGCAACAGCTACGTTTGCCTATGTAGGACTCAGCATCCCTCCTGTGGGAATTACCCTGAGGAGTCAGGGGCTGCTTCTCCAGCACCAAGACCTTCACCCCAGTACCACAGAGGAGCATTTCAGAAAGGCAAAGGAGAGGGGAAGTCGAGAGTCTATTACTCACAGACATGTAGTAACACAGACACAAGGAGTAGTAGGGCCACCCAGGTGCTCCAACTCACAGCAGCCTCCCCAGCCACGCTGAGCTGGGTCAGGGCTCATCAGTAACATGATCCTGCAGCTATTCCAAGAGTCAGACCAACTTTTGAGTCCATTTGCATTATAGTCCCGAGCAGAAACACTGGGATGGGGGTGGAGTAATTTCATTCTCCTTCCAGGAGGAGGCATTGGGGCTGCTACTCCTCACAGTGGAGAAAATCTATTTGTACATTCCTGAACCATGCTGGGCCCTATGGCAGCCCCACAGCCTAAAAACTTGACTAAAACCACAGGAGCTTCAGCATGGAAACACCTGCAAACTCACATATGCTTGGAAAAATGTCCATTTCCAAGGACTGTCCTGTTCCACACTTGGACCCACACGAAGGAGCCTCTGGTCCCCACAGCAAGTGGACAACTGTCCCAAAGGAATGAGCCTACAACACCATCCCTGCAGAACTCCAGGCAGCTGCTGCATCCCCTCTCCTTGCTCCAGGGAAAACAAGCAGCCACGTGGTTTGCTGGAACCCGTTGTAGGTGTTTGAAGTGCAGAGCTGCTGTATCACTCCAAGGTTTCCACAGCCCTGCAGGAAGCCAAGGCCTTGTCTCCCTGTGATCCCAGCCCAGGACAGTCCATCATGGAACACAAAGGGAATGGGGCAGGGAAGGAGGGAGAAGGGAAGAAGCAATTCTCTACAGAGTTCTTCAGTACATCCTCAAGGAGGAGAGTGACCTGTGAGGCAGCCCAAGCAGCAGCACCCTCCGAGGAGGGGAGAGGGCAGGGAGGTATGTCAGCTCAGCATCCTGCCCACCACAGCGCCTGGCACGGGCTGCAAAACGTGGCAGGGAGGAACCCAGCCACACCTTAAAGCAGAGCCAGGCTTCAGAGGCAGCTCTGAGCACCCAGCCAGATGCTGGCTGGGGAGGATGGGCTGAGAGGAGGCTCTGCAGTCACTCTGGGGACACTACGGACAGTGCGGAGTCACGGGGACGCTCGTGGAAGCCTTGGGGCTGACAAGGCAACAGTCAGGAAGAAAACCAGGTAGAAATGTGTGTTCACTGGAGCCTGTCTGCTTGCTCCAGGGGTCCTGGCCATGCCCCAGCAGGGACAATGCCAGGGTGAGTAACATGGGCCTCGCTGCCAGAGTGGGATTCGCTGAGCTGCAGCAGTGAGCTCTGCAGCTCTGTCTCCACAATCAGCTGGGATGCTTCTGCCTGGGGAGGAGCAGAGCAGTTTATGTGTTCCTGATCCCCAGGGCCTGCTCCAGCTCCTGCCGTCTCTGCTGCACCTGCAAGAGGAGCAGAGGGGCAGCATTAACACCCTGGGGTGCTGCAGCACCAGAGCTCCCAGTTAACACAGGAGCCAGATGGGAAAGGCTGAGCTCAAACTGGCACCAAGGTGCAACTGCCACCTTCCCCCAGCACTGTGTGCCCCAAGGAGTGACAGGGACAGAGGGATCGCTGCTCAGGGAGTGACAGGAACAGAGGGATCCCTGCCCCAAGGAGTGACAGGAACAGAGGGATCCCTGCCCCAAAGAGTGACAGGCACAGAGGGATCGCTGCCCCAAAGAGTGACAGGGACAGAGGGATCCCTGCCCCAAAGAGTGACAGGGACAGAGGGATCCCTGCCCCAAAGAGTGACAGGAACAGAGGGATCCCTGCCCCAAAGAGTGACAGGCACAGAGGGATCCCTGCCCCAAAGAGTGACAGGGACAGAGGGATCCCTGCCCCAAAGAGTGACAGGAACAGAGGGATCCCTGCCCCAAAGAGTGACAGGAACAGAGGGATCCCTGCCCCAAAGAGTGACAGGGACAGAGGGATCCCTGCCCCAAAGAGTGACAGGGACAGAGGGATCCCTGCCCCAAGGAGTGACAGGGACAGAGGGATCGCTGCTCAGGGAGTGACAGGGACAGAGGGATCCCTGCCCCAGGGAGTGACAGGCACAGAGGGATCGCTGCTCAGGGACAGGGACACTCAGGGATCCCTGTTCAGGGACAAGGGACACTCAGGGATCCCTGCTCAGGGAGTGACAGGGACACTCAGGGATCCCTGCTCAGGGACAGGGACACTCAGGGATCCCTGCTCAGGGAGTGACAGGGACACTCAGGGATCCCTGCTCAGGGAGTGACAGGGACACTCAGGGATCCCTGCTCAGGGAGTGACAGGCACAGAGGGATCCCTGCTCAGGGACAGGGACACTCAGGGATCCCTGCTCAGGGACAAGGGACACTCAGGGATCCCTGCTCAAGGAGTGACAGGGACACTCAGGGATCCCTGCTCAGGGAGGGACAGGGACACTCAGGGATCCCTGCTCAAGGAGTGACAGGGACACTCAGGGATCCCTGCTCAGGGACAGGGACACTCGGGGATCCCTGCTCAGGGACAAGGGGCACTCAGGGATCCCTGCCCAGGGACTCACCTTGGAGTAGAAGTACCGGCACACGGCTTCCTGTGCCCATGGCTGGAAGTAGAACTCGGCTCTGCGCTCCTCCTCGGGATTCCCAACCACATCAGTCATTGTCTGGGGAGCACAAAGAACAGCTCAGCCAGTGCTGAGCACAGATCTGGCTGTGCTGAGCAAACCCACCCCCTTCCCTTTCCTCACACACAGCTCAGTGCACTCAGGTCAGCTTCTAATGCTTGACTCAAATCTCAGCCTCACTTTCCAAGGAGGAAATGAGCTCCTTCTCTCTGTGGGAGCTCATTCTAATGAGGGAAGGGTGTGAACTGAACCACCTTCCACACAAAGACAAAGCTTTTACCTTCAAATCCCTGCACTGGGACTGGAGCCAGTCGTTGATGAAGCCCTGAGGATCTCGGGCAAAGCTCAGCATGAACTCACGCTGTGTCTTCAGCTGGTTGATGGTCTCAATTGTTTCGTGGATCTGAAGGAGACAAATACAGAATGGAACTGCTGAACAGGGGAGAAGTCAGAAACATCAAGGGATCCACCACATAAAGGCAAATTCATACACTCTCTTGACTTACACTTACCAGGATTTTCAGCTCCCAGTTCCCTGCTCTAAATATTACCAATTTTCCCATAGACCATTTGCTTTATAAATCACATTTCCAGGTACAGCCACGTGTTTGTAAACACAGCTCATCCCACTGCAGCTTCCAAACAACAGAGCACTCCTGTCCTGTCCAGAGACACATCCCTGTCCTGTCCAGAGACACATCCCTGTCCTGTCCAGAGACACATCCCTGCCCAGCAAGGAGAGCAGACCTGAAGGAGCTTTTCCTACCTTGTTATCCAGAGCAGCAATTTCCTGTTGACTGGCTGTGGAGAGCAGAAAGGAATTCATCTGAGTTTTCAGGGTATCATCCACCTCCACATCAATGTCATAGCAGGCTGTTTTCTTCTGGTCATTTGGGTCAACACTGGGGACATCCACAAGAAGCCAAAATCAGGGAGTAGCTCCAGAAAGAAGGCAAAATTTGGGTGCAGTTCAAGAAAGCAGCAAATGCAGCAGCAAAGGGACTGCAGGCAGGGACAGGGACAAGCCTCAGCCCCAAAAGTAGCAAAAGCCCAACGATGGCTTTGCAGCAAAAGAAATGAGTGATTGCTCCAAGAAGGTTTCTATGCACAGCAAAGGACAGCAGGGATGTGGGAGTGCCTTTGGAAGAGGGATGTGGAAATGAGAGAGGAGGCTGTTCTTGCACAAAGGAACACGGGAACTGAAAACCAGGACATGCCACACTGTCCTCCTGTGCCAGCCTCATCCATCCCTCCCACTCCTCCCTGCAAACAGAACTCACGTGGAGCAGCCTCACCTGATCACATGGTTGATGATGATGGGCTCTGGGGGCATCAGCAAGGCATGAAGCCTTTGTGGGATTTCAGAGAACTTCATCCGCTGCGACTCGAATATCTGTGACAGACACAGGGCTGAGGGAGGAGCAGGGGCTGGCTGCAGCCACCCCCAGCTGCCCACACAGGGAAACTGAGGCAGCTGCTGCTCTTCCAGCCCTGCCCTTGCTCACCTGCTGCAGGTACTTGTCACAGATGACAAACTCCCTCTCGTGGGGGTCCTGCAGCTTGTGAGTTTTGATGTACTGCCACAGGGCCTGGATGATGACGGGCCGGGTCTGGGTGTGGATGCCCAGGAGCCGAGCCAGCCGTGGATCCAGTTTGAACTGGGGAGGCTGAACAAAGAGCACAGAGAGGTGAGGCAACCCCAGACACAGCCCTGCTGCTCCCAGCATGGAACCATGCAATGATTTGGGTTGGGAAAAAATCTCATTCCACCCCCTTCCATGGGGAGGGGGCACCTCCCACTATCCCAGGCTGCTCCAAGCCCTGTCCAACCTGGCCTTGGGCACTTCCAGGGATCCAGGGGCAGCCACAGCTTCTCTGACAACCTGTGCCAGGGTCTCCCCACCCTCACAGGGAGGATTTTTTCCCTCCTGTGCTACCTGGTAATCCAGCATCAGCAGGACAGTGCAGCGCACGTTGACATCCCCCGGCCTCTTCACCTGGAACCCATCTGTCTCCTGAGTGGTGGCAGTTCTGTGCCACTGGAAATGAGAGGGAATTCAGAAGCCCCACCCCACACATGACTCCCTCTGCTCCTGCTGCTGGGCACCCAAAAGCTTTGTCACTAAATCCCACCCAACTAGAGAAAGCTCCGATTCTTCCTACTTAGAGTTTGAAACAAGAATCAAAACATTTGTTCTGACCTTCAGCAAGTGAGAGAAAAAAGCCAAAGTGAGAATTCAAGAGCTCCTGGCTCCCAGGAGCCTCAAGGATTCCCACCTCCCAAATTATTATTGACACACAAACCCCACCTGCTGAAACACCAACCCACTTTTAGAGGAAACACAGCAAAAAGCAGCTCACCTCTACTAGGTGATTGTCAGGGCCATACAGGTCTTTATCAAGTTCAATGACCAGAGATTTAAAGAAGGACGAAAATTTCCTTTTCTGCTTGGTGGCATCATATTTGGACAGAGCAGACTGCAAGCAACACAGGGAGGAAGAGGGTTAGGACAGCAAGTCTCAGCACTCAAGCACAGCCACCGTGCACAACAGCTCCTGTCAGTTCTGAACACCTGAATTCACCAACGTGTGCTCAAAAAAAATCAAGTTTCCAAGTCAGAAAGGGAAAGACTGGAGTTAAAGATGAGCTCGCAGGAGTTAAACCCCTCAGCAGTTACATACAAAGCAGTGCCCTGTTCTCAGAGCTGGGGACACAAGTGCCACTGAGCTGCTCTCACCAGTGATTCTCACAACTCTAAGAGCTTTGGACAACTCGTGTCCTGCCGTGGGGATACCCATCGGTCTCCAAGCTGGGCTCTCGGTCTCGTCACCATCAGACTCCTTGGAAAACAGAGATGAAGGAGGATATCAAGCCCCAGCTGTGCTCTCAGGCACTAGGAAACTGGTTTCACTGCCAATTCCAGCTGCACAGTGTCCCCTGAGGTTGGGGATTTGCCACTCACATCCTCCAGCAGCCGTCCTTCCACCCGCAGCTCCCAGGAGGCCACGGTTCCTTCACCATCCTCTGCATCTGACTTGGCTGGGTTGAAGGTGTTGGAGATGAAAATCCTCAGCTTCCTCTTTTGCTATGAGCCAAAAAGCAGCAGCTCAGTGTTAACTCTGCTGTACAGGGCCCAACTGGCCTGTTAAAACTCAGCTCTATGTTTTCAGCTGCCTCATGCACACAGAGGTGTTGCTGCTCTGTGCACAGAGCACTGGGATTCCTGCTATGCCACACTCACAATGGGAGTGCCTTCAGTGCCTTCCTGCTGCCTGAACTCAGGAGCCTCCAGAGCCTGGATACAACCCCTGGGCTCCCTCACCTTGATGGGGCGTTTCAGAGCCTCCTGGATATCCAAGCGCTTCCTCATGATGGTCTGGTCCAGCTTCCTCTCAAAGGCCAACAAATCCATGTAGGCCTGGGATTCAGGCACCAGCTCCCGGATCTGTGGCCAAGCAAGGATGGCATCAGCCCCCCAGAGCTGCCCTCAGCTGCCCCTGAGCCCCTCCCCGTGTCCCACTCACCCGCTGCGGGAGGATTTTATCTGCCATCTTCTTCTTCTTGGCACTGACAGGGGCAAGAGGCAAAGCAGGGTGAAAATGGGAGCAGCTCTGGGCACTCACAAACCTGCAGTGACCCCCCAGTTAGCTGAGCCCTGTTGCAGTGTGGCCAGCTGGTTATCTCAGTGTTTCCCACCCCTCTGAGCACTCAGGGAGTTGGAAAGTGGGTGCATCCCTTGGGAAGGTGAGCCTGACACTAAGTGACCCCCCCAGCCTCAGTCAACTTTGGATTGGCTTTTCCAGGAGCAGCATTTGAAATCCAGAATGATTTGAAATCATTCTCACTGGGGCATCACATCAGGATGCAGGCACAGGACAAACTCAGCCCTGCCCTGTCCTCCAACGCCAGGGGAATGCTCAAAGACCTGACAGGACCTTTCAGCCCCCTGAGAGCTGCAGCATGGCTGAGAACTGCAGCTGGAAAAGCCCTTCCAGACCCCTCCAACCTGTATCCAACCCCCACCTTGCCACCAGCCCAGAGCACTGAGTGCCACACCCAATTATTCTATAAAACCTCCAGGGATGGAAACTCCAGCACCTCCCCGGGCACCCGGCAATTTCCATACAGAAATTCCTCCTGAACCCCAAAACAACCCGAGACGCTCCCACTGCCGGGGGCTCCCCTCTCGCCGCTCCTTACTTGTGGTTGCGGTTGGGCACCGCCTGCGGCTGCACCTGCTGGAGCTGCTGCGGCGCCGGCCGCTTGCGCGCCTGCTCCAGCCCGGCCTGCGCCAGCGCGGGCCGCACCGCGGGGCTCCCGCCGTACCCGGGCGGCCCCATGGCCGGGCCCTGCGGCGCCAGCCGCCCGCCCGCCAGCATCCCGGGCCGCTGCGGAGAGAGAACAGACCCGCTCAGCGCCCGCCGCGCCCGGCCCCGCGCCCCGCCCCGCGCCGCCCCGCCTCACCGGGTAGGCGGCTCCGGGCAGCGGCGAGCGATACATGCCCTGCCCCGGCGCCGGGCCCATGCGCACCGCCCCGCCCGGCGCTCCCGGGCCCAGCGCGGCCCCTGGAGCGGCCCCGGCGCCGCCGCCGCTCGCAGGCCCCGACTGGAACCCGGCCCGCGCCGCCATCTTGTCTCGCACAAAGGGAACGGAAGCGGAAATGGCCGCGCACGGCGCGCGCGGAGCGCCGGGGAGGAGCCGCCCGCGCCCGCCGGCGGCAGCGCCCCCTGGCGGCCCGGAGGAGCGAGCGGAGGGAGCGGGGGGGTTTGGGGCGAGAAAGGGGGATCGGGGTGGGAATGGGGATTTGGAGGGGTGGGAATGGGGATTTGGAGGGGTGGGAATGGGGGATCGGGGTGGGAATGGGGATTTGGAGGGGTGGGAATGGGGGATCGGGGTGGGAATGGGGATTTGGAGGGGTGGGAATGGGGGATCGGGGTGGGAATGGGGGATCGGGGTGGGAATGGGGATTTGGAGGGGTGGGAATGGGGGATCGGGGTGGGAATGGGGGTTTGGGGCGAGAAAGGGGGATCGGGGTGGGAATGGGGGATCGGGGTGGGAATGGGAGATCGGGGTGGGAATGGGGGTCTCGAGGGTGGGAATGGGGTTTTGAGGGTGGGAATGGGGGTGTGGGATGGCTCCCGGCACTGGGAAGGGCTGGTGTAATCCAGCCGTGATTTCAGCCCCCGTTCCCTGCTCCTGGAGCCTCCCTTTGCCCCGGGATGCTCCTGCAGGGAGGTGGGTTTGCCTCCCCCAGGGATGGATGTGCAGGTGTGGCAGAACTTCCCTCTGTAACATTCAGGAGGAATTATTTCACAGAAAGGGCACTGGAGCTGCTCTGGGAGGTGGTGGAGTCACCATCCCTGGGAATAACTGGACGTGGCACTCAGTGAGGATCAGTCACAATTTGGATTTTGTGATCTTTTCCAACCTCCCAGACTCTGGGATTTTAAGGATGAAATTTATGGGGTAAACAAATGGCCATGAATGGGTCCAGTTTGTGCAGGAGGTTGGAGTTAAAGGCCACTTTCTGCAAGTATTAACATTAAGTTCCTTTTCCCTGAAGCAGTTTCCTGTGCTCAGAGAGAGAAGGGACACAAACCCAGCATTAATCCATGGAAAAAACCCAAGTACACAGTCACACCACGAGTATTAATTAAACAATTAATGATGATCATCTGATGAGCTCTGCCTCCAGCCTGGGGGTCCCAGCACAGGGAGCACGTGGAGCTGCTGGAGCGAGTGCAGGATGATCAGAGCAGCTCTGCTGTGAGAAAAGGCTGCAAGAATTGGGATTGTTCATCCCAAGAGAGGCTCCAGGGTGACCTCACTGTGTCCTTCCTCCTTTCTCCTGGGGGAACAGGTTTGGAAATGCCTCCCCTGCACCTGCCCAGCACACAGCAGCACCCAGGAGTGTGGCACTGTCTCAGCAAGGGAATTTGGGTGGAATTTGGGCATCTCTACACCCTGAGTGGGCTGGATGTCTCTGGATCCCAAATGGGCTGAGGCTCCCTGGATCCTGGTCAGGATGAAGCTGCCTGGATCCCAAACAGCTTCAAATCCTGAACAGATTTAAGATCCCCAGACCCCAAACCCTGTGAAACCCTGGATCCTGATTGGGATGAGGCTGCCTGGATCCCAAACAGCTTCAAATCCTGAACAGATTTAAGATCCCCAAACCCTCTGAAACCCTGGATCCTGGTCAGGATGAAGCTGCCTGGATCTCAAACAGCTTCAAATCCTGAACAGATTTAAGATCCCCAGACCCCAAACAGTGTGAAACCCTGGATCCTGATTGGGATGAGGCTGCCTGGATCCCAAACAGCTTCAGATTCTGAAGAGATTGTAGACTCCCAGATCCTGAATAGACTGGGGTTTTTTTTTTTTTTTTTAGATACCCACTGTTGCATCTGCTCTTTTTTTCTCTTTGTAGCTGGAAATTTTTAGGACAAAAAGTGTGTTTATATTTTGGGTTGTGTTTCTGCCATGGTGAAAATCCACCCAGTGACTCCTGTTGGACCCCAGGTGTGTCCCAAACCACGGAGGAGTTGGGATTGTCAGGGATTTACAGCTCTGGGAGTGCCAATTCTCCTTTCCCTGCTGGGGAGCAGCAATCAGCTCCCTCCTCCATCCCTGAGTGCATTTGGGAGGAATTCCTTGGGGAGGCTGCAGCTCATCCCAGAGCTCCCAGCAAAGGGAGGCTCAGCTCTGACCCAGAGCACATTCTGCACTGAAATCTGCCCCAAAGCTTTTTCCTCCCCCTCCTTTTCCTCCTGTCCCCACCTGCCTCCTCGGGGGAGCATTTCCAGCAGCTCAGCAAGAGAGAAAGGCTCAGTGTGGGGGAGTTATATCATTTATATCATTCTTTATATCATCGTTGTTAAGAGTAGCAGGTATTGATGTACAATGCATCTGTCATCTTATTGTGCTTCCTATGAAAATGTGTGTACATAGTACAGATACCAGAGAGAATTCCACACTTTATACACTTGAAGGCATTCAGAGATCAGTAACAGAAAAAAAAATAAAAAAAAAATAAAATAAAATGGCACAAGAACAAGGCCTAAATGCTACTGGATGGGTATCTACACTGGCATGATGCATATAGATATATATATATATATGTACACATATATATATAGTCATATATATTATATATAAGAAATATAAAATGCCAATGACATAATAACAAAAAAAAAGCATTTTCTTCAACAGGTGAGCCTCAAGGTCAAATCCCAGCCCCATCTTTAAAAGCTTGAATGGGAAAGAGAAAGAAAGAAAGAAAGAAAGAAAATAAATAAATGAAACACGATGAAACATTAGGAGAAATCCATAAGAAAATTTATGGATGTGGCCGACCCGTCGTCTTTGGGTGATTGCTGGATACAAAGGACTGACCCCCAGTTCCTAATTTTGGTCAGGAAGCAAATAATAATTTAAAAAAATGACAAAAATTAAAAAATAAAAAAAAAAAAAGCAAAAATGCAGTTTAGAAAAAAAATACTAAAAATACTTATTGCAAAAACTCTTAAAGATAAGTAGCACTTGGGCCCGGGGAGGGCTCTGGCCTGGGGGCTGGGAAATGGGGCTGGGGGACCAAATGGGGACCCCAGAGGGGAGAGGTGGCACTGACAGGCCCAGGGGGCAGTGACCCAGTGACCACAGACCCCAGGCAGGGCAGGGCTGTGCCAGGTGGTGACCCTGGGAACCCACAGAGACCCCAAACCCACAGACACCCCAAAACCAGAGACCCCAAACCCACAGAAACCCTAAAATCAGAGACCCCAAACCCACAGACACCCCAAAACCAGAGACCCCAAACCCACAGAAACCCCAAAATCAGAGACCCCAAACCCACAGAGACACCAAAACCACAGAGACCCCAAACTTCCCAGGGCAATAGTGGCCCTGGGAACCCACAGAGACCCCAAAACCAGAAACCCCAAACCCACAGAGACCCCCAAAACCAGAAACCCCAAACCCACAGAGACCCCAAACCCACAGAGACCCCAAACCCAGAGACACCAAACCCACAGAGACCCCCAAAACCAGAGACCTCAAATCCACAGACACCCCAAACCCACAGAAACCCCAAACCCAGAGACCCCAAACCCCCAGACACCCCAACCCCCCAGGCAGAAGGGGTTTCCTTCTGCCTTTGTCCCCAAGGTTTGGGGCATCCTGGGGACGGGAGGGACAGCAGGGCAGTGCTGGAGCTGGGAATGCCCAGAGCCAGGGAGGGGTGGGTAGGGAGGGACAGCACCCGGTGACCCCAGAGCCGAGGGGGCACCTCCAGCTGAGCCCCCCGGGGCTGATCCCGGGGTTGATCTCGGGCTGATCCCAGGGTGATCCCAGGGCTGGGGCCAGGGCTGATGGTTGATCCTAAGGCTGATCCCAGAGCTGATCCTGGGCTGAACCCAAGGATGGGGCAAGGGTTGATCCCAGGGTGATCCCAGGGTGATCCCAGGGTGATCCCAGGTTGATCCTGAGGCAGGGCTGATCCTGGGGCTGATCCCAGGGCTGGGGCCAGGGCTGATGGTTGATCCTAAGGCTGATCCCAGAGCTGATCCTGGGCTGAACCCAAGGATGGGGCAAGGGTTGATCCCAGGGTGATCCCAGGGTGATCCCAGGTTGATCCTGGGGCTGATCCCTGGCTCATCCCAGGGCTGGGGCCAGGGCTGATGGTTGATCCCAGGGTGATCCCAGGGGTGATCCCTGGCTGATCCCAGGTTGATCCCAGGGCTGATCCCAGGGTGATCCCAGGTTGATCCTGGGATGATCCCAGGGCTGATACCAGGGCTGCGGCCAGGGCTGATTCCAGGGTGATCCCAGGGGTGATCTGGGGCTGATCCCAGGTTGATCCCAGGTTGATCCCAGGTTGATCCCAGGGAAGATGTTGTGCACCAGGGAAGATGCTCTGGACAGATTCAGCTGCCGCATTTTCATGCTGGGAGTGCCCGGGCGAGCCGGGGCTGTGGTCCCAAGGGCCAGAGGAGTCTCTGAGGACTCCCTCCCTCCCTCCCTCCTTCCCTCCCTCCCTCCCTCCCTCCCTCCTTCCCTCCCTCCTTCCCTCCCTCCCTCCCCGTGCCGGGGTCTCCCCAGGATCCCCCCCCAGGCACAGGGGGCGCGGCCAAGGCGTTGGAGCAGGATGAGCATGGAGACGACGGGAGGACAGACGGACAGGGCTGTGGATGGAGACCGCGGCCGGACGGCTGCTTCTTCTTGGCTTCTGGGTTTTAGTTAAAAAGGCCGAGGGGAGCCAAGGGGGAGGCGGGGCAGGCCCGTGCCCCGGCCCGCTGTGCGTGTGTCGCTCCCGGCCGGGCTGGAGCATCCCGGAGTGTCCGGAGGAGCAGGGCAGGCGCTGGCACTGCCCCTCCCCGCTGCCCGCCCCGAAATCCGCGGCGCTGCTCCGTGTCCCGCCGTGCCCGGGAGCAAAGGTCCCCCCGATGTGTCTCTGCGCTGGCGCTGGCGGGGAGAAGGGCAGCTCTGGCAGGGCTTTGGTAGCTCAGGTTGTACATCCAGACGTCGGTTAGCAGGTGAAGTCCTCGAAGGTGCCCCGGGCCGGGTGGTGAGGTAGGATGTTGGCTGCGTACGTCATGCCTGCTGGGTGGCCCCGTATGCTTTCACAGGGATTCTGCGGGATAAACACGGGAATGGGGCTGCGGGATTCATCCAGGTGCTGTGCCAGGGAGGGGCGGTGACAGCCCTGGGAACCCACAGAGATCCCAAACCCACAGAGACCCCAAATCCACAGAGATCCCAAATCCACAGAGACCCCAAACCCACAGAGACCCCAAATCCACAGAGATCCCAAACCCACAGAGACCCCAAACCCAGACACCCCAAACCCACAGAGACCCCAAACCCACAGAGACCCCAAACCCACAGAGATCCCAAATCCACAGAGACCCCAAACCCACAGAGATCCCAAACCCACAGAGATCCCAAATCCACAGAGACCCCAAACCCACAGAGACCCCAAATCCACAGAGACCCCAAACCTACAGAGACCCCAAACCCACAGAGATCCCAGACCCACAGACACCCCAAATCCACAGAAATCCCAAACCCACAGAGATCCCAAACCCACAGAGACCCAAAACCCACAGAGACCCCAAACCCAGACACCCCAAACCCACAGACACCCCAAACCCACAGAGACCCCAAACCCAGACACCCCAAACTCCCCGGGGCAGTGGTGGCACTGGGAACCCATCCCCCAAAGCCTGGGCCCTCTGCTTCTTTCCCAAAGTCCCCAAAACGGGGACTCCACACTCCACAGCACCTTTGGGCAGCCCCTGAGCTGGAGGAGGGGTCAAGGAGGAGAGGACAGGAAGGAGGGGACAGCAGGAGAGGACAAGGAGAAGAGGTAAAAGGAGAAGAGGTATAAGGAGGAGGACACAGGAAGGAGGGGCAGCAGGAGGGGACAAGGAGAGGGGACACCAGGAGGTGACAGTGCCACCCCCACACTCACGTGGCGCTTCACGTCGTCCATGCTCAGCGCCACGCCCTTGTCTGTGTTGTTCCTCTTGTGGTTCTTGCGGCATTTCCCCCTCCGGCACAGCCGGTGCTTGATCACCTGCCAGAGCCACGTTTCAGCACCGGGGGGTCCATGGGCGGCCCCTCCCCATGTCGCACAGGAGCACAGCCCTGGGGGGGAGCAGACACTCACCTCGTAGGCGTAGTCAAACAGCTCCAGCACCGTGAGGATGCTGGCCCCAATGAACAGCCCCATCTGCCCCCCGATGTCACCTGCAGAGCAGAGAAACCGTCAGAGGGCTGGGCTGAGCCCAGGGTGCAGAGAAAGGGGCAGAAATTGACCCTGCTGTGACCAGTGCCTGGTCATGGCAGTGGTGTCCTGCTCCATATCTGTGCTGTCAGCACATCCCAGTGCCTTGGGAAGGGATGGTGACAGGGCCAGCACGAGGCCACCTCTCTGGGGGACTCTGGCTGGGGACTGTCCCAGGTCCCCACAGCCACCAGTGCTCACCCAGCAGACCGGCCACCTCGTACGCCTTCTTCTGCTCGATGGTCTCGTAGTTCAGCGCTTCGAAGAAGATGTCCAGCACCAGGATGTTCTCCCTGCAGCACAGAGGTGGCATCAGGATGAGGTTTGGGATGGAGGGACCACACCCTGCCCTGCCACCACGGCTGCAGTGCCTTACCCAATGTACTGCTCTGATTTGTTGTACTTCTTGGCCAGATATTTGGCCGAGGCTTTGCTGGGGATCTTCACCATGGAGAGCTCTTTGCCGTAGCGGGTCATGTTGCAGGGCATCTCACAGATGCAATACTCATTGTCCTTCTCCACCAGGAAATCTGTGCAGGGAGAGAGGGGCATGGTGAGATGGAGAAACCCAAAACCCCAACCCTCAGCTCCACCCCAGGGGGCCGGGCAGCCTCACCCAGGGCGGGATCCGCGCACTCCTTGTACTGCTCGGGGGTGCAGTAAGGGGCGTCACCTGCAGAGACACAGAGCACATTTGCCAGTTTTTCCAGGTGGGATCACTCTGGAGGGCTGGGCTGGGGCTCAGGGCTCACCTGGCATGTGCACCATGCGGCAGTTGCAGTTCTCCACCAGGTAACGGGTCTCGCAGTCGATCCGGCACGCCGTGATGCTGTAGGTGTCGTAGAACTCCGAGTCACCTGCCACGGCCTTGCAGTCACCCCAGGGAGGAGGCAGGTAGATGAGCTGGGAGGGGAGAGAAGCCAGCAGTGAGGAGAGAACCCCTCAAAGTGTGGCAGGGCACAGACAGCCGTCCCCAGGACTGTGTCCTCTCCTCTCCCTGCGGTGTGGGGACAGCACAGGGTGGGAGGGGACATCCCAGACCTGCCCAGCTCCTACCCGCTGCTCCTGGCAGGACACAAAGGTCTGGAATCCTGGAGCCACCCCAAAGCCCAGCTGGTCGATCAGTGGGGGCTCGTCCTGGCTGTGGATCTGCACCTTGATCCCGGCTTCGAACGAGGTCTCGTCTGTGGCAGAGAGAAGAGGGGTGAGCACAGCACTGTCCCTGCTCCCAGGGGCTGTGGAGAGGCACCACAACTTCTCCCTCCCACACTTCCTCCATTCATCCACATGTCCATCCATCTGTCCATCTGTTTGCTGCACCCTGTCCTTGCCCCCTCCACCCCGACCCACCTGCTCCACACCCAGGAGTGTGGCAGGGAAAGAATTTGCCTCTATTTATAAACAAGTGATGGCTGCGTGTCTAAACGATGGGGAGTTGCCATGGCAAAGAGCAAAGACAAAGAGGGAAAGGGAAAGCAAAGACAAGGAGGGAAAGGGAAAGCAAAGACCAGAAGTGATGAGCAATGGAAGGAGGGAGGAGAAGGGAGCCTCAGGGATGTGGATCAGTGTTCTGGGGAGCTGGGAAGGGGCTGGGCAGCACCCCAGGAGTGGCCTGCTGGGGCAGTGGGTTACCTGTCTCTCCCCACACTGGCAGGTACTCATCCTGCTGGATGTCCAGCATGATCTCCAGGCCATTGCCAGTGCCCCCCTTCATGGTGATGAGCCGGGGCTTCCCGTCCTGCCCCGCGTTGAAGGTGTAGCACTTCCCATAGCGGGTGAAGACCTGCAGGAGAGGACACAGGGCTGAGGATGAGGCTCCTCTGTGTGGAGCCAGGAGACCATCCCCAGCCCCAGAACTCAGCCATCCCAGTCTGGGCATGGTCCAACCTGAGTTCCTGACCCACGGGATCTCTCAGTGTTGGAACCTGGCCCTGGTGGAGGAGGAGATGTTCCCACAGGGATGGACTCAGAGGAGATGCTGCACATTTAAACACCCCAGAGAGCCCACGGCAGCTGTGGCTCCTCAGGGTGGTGGCTCTCAGCCTGATGCCTCCTCCAATCCCTCCTCCATCCCTGCAGAGGATGGGGCTGGATGGGATCCTGGACTCCCCCATCCCTCCTTGGCCATTCCAGCAGCCAGCACAGCCCAAACCCACAAATCTGCTGCCAGCCTGAGCAAAGAACACATGAGAGCACCACATGATGCCCCAAAACCCTGCTGGAGCTGCCAGGCACCTCCTCAAACAAGCACAACACAAGACACACTCAGTGTCCCACCAGAGGCTCTCCACAGCCATCCCCAGCTCTGGCAGATAGGGCTGCAAGAACAGCATCACCTGCCGTGCCTGACGTGCCAGCGACGAGCTCCGGAGCTGCTCCCCGTGCACCGGGGCCACCCCGGGGCTACTCACCGGCGCAAAGTCCCCGGGGCCGCAGCGCTGCCCGCGGTAGCTGCAGCTCAGCAGCATGTCCTCCAGCCGGTGGCAAGTGCGGTTCAAAAACCCGTACAGGTTGAGGGGCTCCTCCTCCTCCTCCTCCTCCCCCCAGGGGTCAGGCTGGGCCGGGGTGAAGCCCAGCTCCATGCCGGGCTCATAATCCAGCAGAGGGGCCAGGTAGAGCAGGTCGTGGCGGCTGAGCTGCGAGAGGCGCGCACGGTTGATGTTGCAGAAGGTGACGGCGGGGAAGGTCATGGCGGGGCTCTGCTCCTCGTGGAGCAGCGTGACGTGCTGGTACTGCAGGTAGCAGGAAACTCGATCTGCCACCTGGTAGAGGAAGAGGGAGAGGGAAAGGAGGAAGGCCAGCGCCCACAGCGCCTGCCGGGCGCCCAGGCTGCCTTCCACGAAGATGTGGTTCAGCCCGTGCAGGGTGCAGCTGCTGGCAAAGGCCACCAAGTCTGTGGTCGTCCCTGTGTCCTCTTCATCCTCTTCATCCTCTTCATCCTCCTCCTGCCCGTACAGGAACTCATCTGCTCCATCCTCGCTCTTCTCAGGGGCTGCAGCATCTTCTGGTCCTTCCTCGCTGGAGAAGGAGATGGTGCAGAATATTTGGAGAGGCATTGCCCAGGTCCCAGCTGTAGTGTGGATGTCCTGGCTCTGGTGTGGGGGTCCTGGCCCCTGCCCTGCCCCAGCCTGGGGGTCTTCAGTCAGTTCCTCAGTGGAGAGGGGCTGGGGAGAGTAGGGGAGGGGGAAGGGGGCAAATTCAGAGAGGAGAAACGGAGAAGGGAAAAGGAGCGAGGCGAGCGGGAGTGAGGGAGGGAGAGGAGCAGAGGGACGCCCGGAGCGGCCGGAGTGAGGAGAGGAGGGTATTTCAGGAGCAGAAGGAGGGGAGGAGGAGCGATGGGCGGTTCCGGAGGCTCCCCGGGCCCCCTGGGACCCGCCGGCTCCGGCTGCCAGGACAGAGCAGAGCCATCAGCGGCTCCAGAAGCGCCGGGGGAGCTCCCAGTGCTCCCAGTGCTGCCGAGGGGCTGCCAGGCTGGGGGCACACGGGGTGTGCAGGGTGCAGGGACCCGGTGCTGCCTCCCCACGCCCTGCCCTCCATCCTGGCGTGCTCTGGCCCTGGCAGCCCAAGCTGCTGCTCCTGCTGGGTTCCCAGCTGTCCCCAGAGCTGTTCTGTGCCAGGCTCTCTGCACTCGTCCCCAGGGCAGCTGGAGGCAGAGGTTTTCCCAAAATGCTTGTGATGCTGTGCTGGTTCAGTGCTGGTGCAGAGGTTTTCCCAAAATGCTTGTGATTCTGTGCTGGTTCAGTGCTGGTGCAGGTGAGGATGCTGTGCTGTCCTCAGGTTCCTACGATGCTCCTCCTGCCCTGGCAGTGCCCATCCCTGTAGGACACACGAGAATCCAGCAAGTCCAAAGTTCTCAGTGGTGTGAGGTCCATCCTCCTCCAGCAGGGCTGGTCTTGGCAGGGTTTGGGTGCTCCAGATCCCTTCGGATCCCCTTGGCAGGATTTGGGTGCTGTCCAGGCAATGGATCCTTCTGCAGAGTCAGTGCTGGGCACGTCACCTGGTGCTTCAGATCTCAGTGGGGCACAGGGAGCCACCTCTTCCCTCAGGGAATGGCATCCAGGCCCTGAACCAGCCAGGCTGGGGGTCCTGGGGAGCAGCTCTGCTGCAGGATGCTGGGATGGAGCTGGGAGCACAGGCAGGTGTCTCCTCTCTGCAGCAGCACAGCCCCTGCTCGTGGTTTGCTGTTTTCCTGCGCTCAGCACTTCATAAAAGCATCAGAGACCACAGAGCAATCTCCAGCCCCATCCCAGCTCTGCCATCAGCAGCCCGGGGGGAGAATCTAAATCTGGCAGCACTGGGATGTGCAGGGGCTGGATGGGAGGTTTGGGCTGGTGCCACCCCAAGCCCTCAGTTCAGCTGCTGAGTCTCCTTCCCCGTGCAGGGTTCCCTGAGCACATCCCAGAGCACATGGACTCCACATGGAGAGAACAAATCAGCCAGGAACTCAGTAAAAATCTGCTCTGATACCAGAGATATCTGAGATTCCTGGGTAGGTGATGATGGTGGAATTAGGGATCCCTGCCAGGGGCACTGAGCCATGGTGTGACAGTGGCTTGTCCCATCCTCAGTTCAGTACTCCCTTCAACAGGGCCCTTGGGTAAGAGGGACATTGGCAGATGCCACTTGGGGACCTGGGAGAGAGTGTGGGTGACCTTGGGGACGAATGCCAGAGCCACGGGATGAAATTTCATCAGGCCAAGATCAAGGTTACACCTTCTGGGGACATCCCAGAGAATCTGAGATGAAAACTCCTCCTGGAAAAGAGAGTCAGGAAGGTGGATTGGGTGACTGGGAGCCACCAGGACATGGGGGCCAGGTCCCAAGTGCCCTGTGTCTTTGATAGGGATGAGCTGGAGCTGCAGGGCAGGGCTGTAACAGCACCAGGGCTGCTCCTGAGAGGGGGTTTGGAGAAGTTGGGCTGGTTCAGCCCTGTGGGAGCAGGCTGGGAACACACTGGGCTGACCCCAGACTAGCACTGGAGGATGCTCTTGACAGGGAGGAGCAGGTAGGAGCTGTCTGGGCTTGGGATTTCTGGTGCTCCCAGCTCTGGCACTGGGTTCCTGTGCCGCAGGGGGAGGAGAAGGGAAATGGGATGGAGGAATTGCAGGCTGAGGAGGTTGTTTAGCCCCGGCAGGGCTCGCCCAGGTGAGCGGGGCTGCCCGGGGCCATCAGCCAGTCCCCGATGGTGCGAGCGAGGGGCGGATCCGCTCCCCGGCGCGGGGAGGTTTAATGTGTCTTCTGGGGAGCAATTGCAGCAGGGAGAGAGAGAAAGATGCTGTAATGAAAACATTCCATCATCGACTGGGGCCATTAACCTGCTTCGCTCGGCTTAAACAGCTCGCGGGGAGCGCCGGGGCCGCTTCCCAGCCCGGCTCCGGTTACCGGCAGCGCCGACACCCGAGCCGGGTGAAGGTGACCGGGGACAGCGGCAGCACGGTGGCACCGGAGCCGAGGGGAGCGCGTCCTGACCCCCAGAATGGGGACAAAGCGCGGCCGAGTGTTGCAGGCAGGGGGGTGCCGTCCTGGTTTGTGCGAGTTTTGGAGATGCTGGAGGAGTCCTTGGGCTCGTTCCAGCTCCTCCCTCGCCGGGAGTTATTTTTACCCTCTTTCAGGTAAAGCTTTGGCGGGGGCGAGGGACGGGGGATGCTATAATTAGCCCTGACATCAGCCCCCGTGGCGGGTGCTGGGATGATGCCGCCACACCCGACCCGGCGCTGGGACCGGGGATGCTCCGCGCCCTCCTCCTCCTCCTCATCCCACCGAGGATGCAGGATGCGAGAAGGAGATGTTGGGTTTTTCCTGCCTCCAGCACCGTGTTTGGCCGCTGTCCCGGGCAGTTCGGCCCCGCTCGCTGCTCTGCAGCTCCTCACGGGCCTGGGAAAGGAGGTTTCCCGGAGCGGGGGAGCACGGAGGCGGCGGGGGGGGAGCGGGAGCGGGATTTGACGGCAGCAACAGCACATTTCACAGCCTGTCACGCTTTAATGGCAGAGGAGATCAAAGCCGGGATGGAGTTATTCATAGAGATAAACCAATCCCCGAGGAGGCGAGGAGAAAACAACATTGCAAGCTCTGTTATCCCAGGTCTCCGAGCCTCGGGGAGGATGTCGCCGCTGGGGGAGGCTGGACCCGCTCTATTTTGTGACGAGAACTGCCCGTCCCTGCCAAAAACTGCCCGAGCTGGGGCTGAGCTGCCCACGGCATCCCTGGGGGTGCCCGGAGATCGGAGCTGGCTGCTGGGAAGGGATGGGATGAGGTGCGGCACGTGTGGGTGGATATTTGGGGCAGAGGGAGACCCCACATCTGGGCTGTCCTCCTCCCACCCCGCACCCGAGTGTGCGAACGGAAAAGGAGAAAAATGAGTTTTTTTCCACGTGTCTTGGCCCAGGGATGCGCTTTGCAGCTCCCAGAGCTGCCAAAATGGTGATGGAGGCACCGGCAGCGCTGCCACCGCCGCTCCGGGCGGGATGAGCCGCTCTGGGACGGCTCCAGGGCTGCAGATCCTGCCCGAGCCTGGCGAGAAGAAGAGCAGAGGCAGCCAAGCAAGGTGGGAATGCCCGGGCGGGCGGGATCCGTGCCGGGACTAATCCCGCGCCCCTTATCAGATGCTGCCACCTTGCCTCGGCTCGCTCCGCCAGCCAAGCCGGGCGCAGCCTGTGTTATCCGGCCCTTTATCCCCCAGATTAGACGCTTCACAGTGGATTAGCATGTCACATTCTAATGCAGAAAAATTGATGATTAAAAAGGAGTTTTTTCCTCTGTATTATTCCCCACCTCCGCCTCCTCTCCACCCCGTCGCTGCAGGCCCACCAGCCCCAGCCGCGGTGATGCCAGAATCGCATCCCTGGATCTCACGGGGGGTGGGGAAGCCAAAGGTGCCTTTTCCTGGTTTTTTTTTCTGGAGCGGGGTCCGGGCTCCAGGTCCCTGTGCCATCCCAGCCCCGCTGCAGACTCAGCACCTGCAGCGCAGGACTTTAATAAAAAGCACATTATGGTGAGTAATGTGCTAAGTGGACTTCATTATAGAGCCAGGGCTCCCTGGATCCCGTTGTTCCATATGATTTCATATCAGATGAGCCTTATCTCCTCTCCAAACGCTTCCATTTAAACTCTATTAATCTTTCAAAGCTTTCCTGGGCAAACTCTTCCCAGCCAGCCCTGCCGGCTGCCGGTGCTGCTGCCCCGGGCACTGAGGCCCCGCAGGTCCGGGGTCTCGGGGGTCTCAGCCGGGACCCCCCCGCAGCTCCGTGGGCAGCCGAGCGTGTCCCTGGAGCTTTGGCTGTGATCCGCCGTGACGGCTCCGCATCCTCCTCTCCGGGATGTGTTTACGCTCCTATAATTGAACCAGTTTGTAGTGCTGAGAGCTTCGCGGGTGATTTACCCGCTGGCAGAGTCGCTTTGTGCCGCGCGGGGGTCACCAGGGCTCCGCCAGGACACGGAGGATGCTGCCGAGGTGTCGCTGATTCCCGTGCATCCAGGATTATTCCTTATCCCAAAAAAAACCTTCCCGTGTTTCCTGCCCATCACGAAATCACCCGTAAGCGGGTTGTGATTTTTTCCGACATCCTTCACAATGGCTCAGACAGTTCACGCAGGCAGATTCGAGCCGGTGGTTTTATTGGAGGGGGGAAATCCCGCGGTGCTCCGCTCTGCTCTCCTTGCTGTGCTCGCTCCGCACGTATCACGCTTTTCAAATCTAATCTCATCCAAGCCGAGCAGTCACACAGCCCTGGCATGCCGTGGCTCTGGAAGGGTCTCCCTGTCCCTGCCAGGAGTTTTAAATCCCTGATAAATCACGGAGTGGGTGGGAACACCCTGCCCCAGCTCCGTCCTTGGGCTGAGAGCCTGGATGCAAACGCACCAAACCCTCCATGCAGGAAAAAAACCCCTCCAGAAATAAATAATTGGTTGTAATATCCAAGTGTCGGGGCTGTATGAATAAATAGGAGCTGGTGAGGAGCTCCTTGAGCCCTGGTTGGAGCGGGAATTGCAGCGCTGCCTGGGGAGCCCCGGCCAAGCTCCACAGGAGATACAACACAGGAGGCTTCAAACAGCCAGAGAAATTAAACCCAGGCAAAAAGGCCATGAGACAGGTAATTTCCTGCTCTCCCTGTGGAGATCTGTGTCTCCAGAGGCTCGGGGGATCTGCCCCCTCCAACCTGGCTTCTCCCCACCTGATATCAGGGAGAAAGGGGAAAAGGCACCAGGAGGTTCCTGGGCAGGAACTCTCAGAGATCATCTTGATATTGTCCATCCTGGGGCTGGGAAAACATCAACAGGAGGCTCAGGGGAACAACCTGGAACCCCTCAAATGCTGGTGCTGTCCAGGGCAGTGCTGCCAGCCTGTGGATCCCTCAGGACACACGTGCCCTGTCCTCAGCTGTGAAATTCTCACCTCCATTGCGGTCAGATACCATTCAAAAGCTTCCTCATCTCTTCCAGCAGCCACAGATGCTATTACAGCTGATTAATAATCATTAATAATTCATTTGCTAATGAGTCTTTATGTGCAAAGGCATTGCAAGAGGAACAGCATTGGCCAGAGGTGGTGCTGAGATGCTCTGAGCTCTTGGGGTGACATCTCTGGGTGTGTGTGATGCCTCTGGCTGTGCAGGACCCCTCCGGGTGTGCAAAGTGCTTTGGGGCGTGACAGCTTCACGTGTGCAAGGTGCTTTTGGGGTGTGTGACCCCTCTGGGGGTGTGTGACCCCTCTGGGTGTGTGCAGAGCTTTTGGGGTGTGTGACCCCTCTGGGTGTGTGCAAAGCTTTTGGGGTGTGTGACCCCTCTGGGGGTGTGACCCCTCTGGGGGTGTGCAGAGCTTTTGGGGTGTGTGACCCCTCTGGGTGTGTGCAAAGCTTTTGGGGTGTGTGACCCTCTCTGGGTGTGTGCAGAGCTTTTGGGGTGTGTAACCCTCTCTGGGTGTGTGCAGAGTTTGGGGGGGTGTGACCCCTCTGGGTGTGTGCAGAGTTTTGGGGGTGTGACCCCTCTTGGGTGTGTGCAGAGCTTTTTGGGTGTCTGACCCCTCTGGGGGTGTGCAGAGTTTTGGGGGGTGTGACCCCTCTGGGTGCTGGTGCAGGGGGAGCTGCTGGGGCTGGGCACGGCCCCTGGGCAGAGCCAGGGACTAAAACGACGCCGGCTGAGCCTGACCCTGATCCTACAAATCCTTTTCCTCCGATCCCCGCGTTTTCCAGAGCTCTGAGGTTCAGCACCATTCACAGCTCTAATGAAGTGGCTGCCAGGGCTGTGCTCTCATCCCTCTTGTTCCTGATCCTCTTCTGCCCCATCTTGGCCAGGATGGGCCGTGGTGGGCTCAGTGGGGCTGGTCCCAAACAGCCACAGAGGGAGGGAGTGAAGAGCAGCCGGATTCCCACAAGAATTCCCATCCACGTTCGTGTCAGTGTGGGGTGAGCAGAGCCACAAACAGCCAAGGGCTCCCCAATCCTCCTGCCTGACCAGTCTGGGAATGCTTGGGTGAAGCTGGAACGAGGAGGCAGCTGAGGAGCAACGCCTGAGTGTCTCTGCTCCGTGCCCGAGGGCGAAACAGCTCACGGCTGCTTTCCGGATGATTTGCTTTGAGCAAAATACAGCGATACGGGAAAAATCAGTCGGGGCACTCCCAACCCGCTGCAGTTCCCGGGAGAGCCGAGTCACCAGCAGCAAACCGCGGTCCCGGGCGCGGCGGCTCCTCTGCTCCATCACCTCCGATTATCTCGCTCCAGGCAGCCCCGGGTCTCGCTGGGTTTGCTGCGATCCGCCTGGAAAACGGGGCAACCTCGGGGGTCAAACTCTGCTGCCGGTGTGGGGGAAGAGCCCGCGCGGAGTTTTGGGCGATCCAGGTGAGGATGCTCGGCCCGGCCCCCGGGAACACCCCCGGGATGCCGGAGGTGAAGTGATGCTCAGAAACAACGGATCCACCCGGCAGCTTCCAACGCTTATGAGTTATTCAGGAGCCTGTGTGCCGCTTTAAAGAGTGATTTGCATAAATCACTCGAATGTCTTACAGAATTTGTAAATGCACCGGCTCCACTGGGGATCTGCCGAGGCTTGGAACGCTGCTGGGAACCAGCCCCAAACCAGGACGGGACTATCTGGGGCCAGTGGCCGCGCCCGGTGCCCACACGCTGTCCCCAAGTTGTTTTTTCCAGAACCAGATGGACCCATGCGGTTTGTTTATTAAGTGTCAAAAGCTCCAGGAAATGTCTGGGTAGCAGTAATTCCCCAGCTCGCTCTCTCCAGCTGTGCTGGAGATGCTTCTCACTCCGGCTCCGTGATTATCCACTAACGCTGCGCCGCGGGGGAGCCCCGCTCGCCACGGGGCTCCGGGCTTGTGACTGCCTGGGGGCCACGGGGGGCCAGCGCTGGATTTGGGGAAGGGGCTGGGGCCTGGATCCTGAGCCAGGACCAGCAGCACAGCCAGGTGAGCATCCCTGAGATGCTGAGCCAGGGAGAGCATCCCAGGTGAGCATCCCTGAGATACAGGGAGAGCAGGGGACCAGCAGCACCCCAAAATGAGCATCCCTGAGATACAGGAGAGCAGGGGATCAGCAGCACCCCAAAATGAGCATCTCTGAAATCCTGGAGAGCAGGGGATCAGCAGCACAGCCAGGTGAGCATCCCTGAGATCCAGGAGAGCAGGGGATCAGCAACACCCCAAAATGAGCATCCCTGAGATCCAGGGAGAGCAGGGGATCAGCAGCACCCCAAAATGAGCATCCCTGAGATCCAGGGAGAGCAGGGGACCAGCAGCACCCCAAAATGAGCATCCCTGAGATCCAGGGAGAGCAGGGGATCAGCAGCACCCCAAAATGAGCATCCCTGAGATCCAGGGAGAGCAGAGGACCAACAGCACCCCAAAATGAGCATCCCTGAGCGTGTCCTGCTGTGCCCATCCCTCTGAGACGCCACAGGTGCTGCAGGACCCCCCAGCACCCACCAACTGGGCAGGTTTGAACCACACAAGGGGATTTTTTTCCCCAGAGCTCCAACACATCCCCCCCAAGTATTGAGCTGAGCAGGGAGCCCAGGGGTGCAGAGAG
Source organism: Erithacus rubecula (assembly GCF_903797595.1). Classification (NCBI taxonomy): domain Eukaryota; kingdom Metazoa; phylum Chordata; class Aves; order Passeriformes; family Muscicapidae; genus Erithacus; species Erithacus rubecula. The sequence continues at coordinate 578,712 of NC_136682.1, read as the reverse complement.
GTTTTGGGGGTGCAGAGTGGCACACGTTGGGGTTCAGCAGAGTCTGAGGGGCACAGCAGGAGTTACTGCTGTCCAGTGGGGTTCACCAAGGGGTCAGGAGGAGGGTGGGGAGGCTCAGCAGGGCACTGTGGGGAGCAGGATCTGCTCTCCATCACAGGAGCTGCTCCAGACACGGGAGGAAGGAGAGGATGAGTGTGGTTGGGGTTTGCTGGGGCTGCTGCAGACCCTTCCTGCCCCCTCCCTGTCTCTCTCTCTCTGTGCACCAGGCATTTCCAGGGCAGAGGATGCAGAATCCAATGCAAAAGGCAGCGGCATGATCTCCACGTCAAACTCAATTCTCCCCAGCGCCAGCTCAGCCCCGGAGCCTCATGGAAACAGTCCAGAGGTCTTAATCCTCCCCAGCTCATCGAGGCTGTCCCATGGACGCTGCCCAGGGCTCCAGGCTCAGCCCTGGAGCAGGGAGATCGGGATGGGGCTCTCCGGGATGGGTTCACAGAGAGTGAGAAGGAAAAGCTGCAAATTCACCTTGTGCCACCCCAGGCACAGCCACTCCCATCCCCCCTGGCTGCACCGACCACCCAAAAGGGGCTTCCAAGCACGGGAAACCCTTCATTTCAATTCCCACAGTGGGGTGTGGAGAGGAAGCTCATCCTCTGCATTTCTCCTTTTTTTTTTTTTTTCCTGGGATTTGGAGCCCAGAGAGAGGAGTCGTGGGTCTGTCCCTCGCTGGGCTCGGCGCAGATCCCTGCGGATGTGCGAGGCTCCAGGGGAAGCTCACGGTGAGGGAAGTGCGAGCAGGGAGCCGGGGGGGAGCTGTGCGCTCTCACAGGGGAGGGAGGGAGGAATCCAACTCATAAATAATGAAGCAGGAAGAGTGAGACATTGATCTGTGCTGCTAATGAGGTGTCAGGGAGCGTGGCCCCGAAACGGGGCGAGCCCTCGCCTGCAAAGGGAAACGTGGATGACCCTTGCCTGTCCCATCCCTGGGGACATCGCAGCCCACATCCCTCAAAGCCACGTCCAAAGGGGGGTCAGGACTCGCCCCTCAGCTTTGTGTTTGCCTCTCCAGGCTTAAGGTCACGCCAGGATTTTGGGGAGGAGGTCGCAAAACCTCCCTGAGCATCCTTGTCCCTGTCCTGGGTTGCAGGGGGGAGTTTTGGGTCCGGGTGGGTGTTTTGGGTCCGGGTGGGAGCTTTGGGTCCGGGTGGGTGTTTTGGGTCCCGGTGGGTGTTTTGGGTCCCGGTGGGTGTTTCGGGGATCACACGGGCAGTGCCCCCAGCACAAGGAGGGGGTCCCTGTTCTGGTACCGCTGCTCCCCCATCCCGGGCAGGAGGTGACTCCTCCTCTGCCTCATCGCCCCCCCCCCCTCCAGGTATTTCGGCTCCTCATTTGCATTCGCCGCGCCCGCCCCGAGCCTTCGCTTCTGCCGGGGACAGATAAGGCGACACCGCGGCGTGTCCGTGCCCGTGCTGGCCATCAGCGGCTGGCATCGCCCCCCGGCCAGCTCCGGGACCCCCGGCTGGCCCCCCGGACCCCCGGCTGGCCCCACTGTCCCCATCTGCCCCGGGCACCCCCAGACTCCCCCTGGCAAGATCTCTGCCCATCCCCTCTGATGAAGAACAGGGGATGCAAAAGCATCACTGGACACTGAAGGGGCTCCCCAAAAGTGCAGAAGGACCCAAGCCCTGTGTAGGAAGGTGAGGTCCCACCAGGGCAGCGTGGGCTGGTGGTGCATGGCCAGGTGCTGGTCCCCAGCACCCCCAAACTGGCCACCAGCACCGAGCCTGGCTCAGCCCGGGAGGGAGCAGCAAAGCAGCAGGAATTTACAGTGAGACAATCCCCTCCGAGCTTCTGAGAGTGCCAGGACCCCATCCCAGCCCCACCACACACAGAGCCAGGCTGCAAGGGGACCCCAAAAAGAGCAGAGATGTAGCAGAGAGCCAGAAGCCTCTAATCAAACCCATTAAATCATCCCAACCTGCTCACATGGAATAATCCAGGCAGGAATAACAAACCAGCTGCGAGTCTGTTTGGCTTTTGCTGGTTGAAGGGGATGCAGAGCACAGGGATTTGGAACCCAAGGGATGAAGGAGGGAGCTGGGGTGAAGGTCCCTGAGGATGGCTCAGCACAGAAAACACGGCTGTGCCCTGGGAAGAGCCTGTGTTGGGAGCAGAGCTGGCCCTGCTGGAGGGGATCCAGCCCCCTCCAGGCTGCAACGTGCCTCCATTTAACAAATAAAACACCTCATGGCTGACAACAGACACCTGCTCGTGCAAAGAGCCCATCACAGGAATTTAATGCCAGTGATTAAAGTCACCCCACTGGGCTGGGAGCTGGGCAGCAGCTCTGGGACACCAGGGGACATCCCAGGGCTGGTGACGAGGATGGGGACCCCAAAGGGCACAGGGGGACAGAGGCTCCACGCTGGAACAGCCCCAGATTGATGAGGCAGCACCCGAATAGGCAGCACTGTCTCACTCCCAGCTGGATGGGCCCAGGCAGTGCAGGGATAAAGGGTTTATTGTGTGCTGGATCCACCAGCACACAGAACAACCTCCATGGCAGAGCACAGCACCAGGACCTGTTCCCAATCATCCATCCCTGCTTTGCCACAGAGCCTCCTCACCCTGGCAGCTCCCAGCCCAGCTTTGCAGAGCCCAAAGGACCCCAGAGAGCTGCACCCACATGGGAGCAGCTCAACAGAGCCAGAAATGCTCCAACCTGGACCTCAAAACCCCACAGCACCCCCTTAGTGCCTGTGCTGCCCATCCTTCCCCAGCTGGAAGGACTGGAAGGAGGCAGGAGCAGCTACAGGTGGGCAAACACCTTCCTGGCATGGGGCAGAGGTGGCAGTGGGCAGGGTCCAGGGGGCACTCACCACTTTGAAGTCTTCAGGGGTGCACTGCTCCCCACGGAAGAAGCAGGACAGCAGCATCTCCCGGATGTCGTGGCCAGCCCGGTCGTAAAACTCCAGCATGTTGAAAGGTTTGGGCTTGAAGTTTCGGAAGTTGGCCTTGTCCTGCAGGATCTCCAGCTGCTTCTCATCAGCTGTCTGGATGTCTGGGATCTCGTATCTTGGGGGAAAGAGCAGGGAGAGGCTCAGGCCTGGCTCTGGTGGCTGCTCCCACTGGCAAAGGCCATTTGGGGTTCCCTGTGTTGGCTCAGCACAGCCCCACCTTGCACGTGGCATTTCCAGGGCATCCAGCAGCACAGCGTGGCCCAGAGGCACAGAGAGGTGGCACAAGGATGGATGAGGAGAAGCTGGGCAGTGGCCACGTTCCAAACCCATCCCATTTGCCCAGATTGCTGGTCCAGCAGCAGCAGCCCTGGTTGAGGCCACCCAGACATCTGCTCTGTGCATTCCTGGTGAGGTGGTGGCCTGGCTGAGACATGGGCTGGATGTGCTGGGTCTCAGCTCTGCTCTCATGCCTGAAAACCCCTCCCTGGGGTAGGAGATGGGACAGCAATGCCCCTTTGGCATTGGATGGGCAGGGAGCACACCAGGCTCTTGGCAGGGGTTTGGCAGCACCAAGGAGCTGCCACAGCCGTGGGTGAGGGGCTTCCACACCCTGGGGTGTGGCTCGTGCTCAGTAGCTTCACCTGCTGCTTGGGATGGCACCCAAAAATGGCACTGGAGCCAGGTGTGATGTCAGCACCTGGCACTGGAGCCAGGTGTGGTGGCACCCAGGACATGGCACTGGAGCCAGGTGTGATGTCACAGAGCACATGGCACTGGAGCCAGGTGTGATGGCACCCAGGACACGGCACTGGAGCCAGGTGTGATGTCAGCACATGGCACTGGAGCCAGGTGTGGTGGCACTCAGGACATGGCACTGGAGTCAGGTGTGATGGCACCACATGGCACTGGAGCCAGGTGTGATGTCACAGAGCACATGGCACTGGAGCCAGGTGTGGTGGCACCCAGGACATGGAACTGGAGCCAGGTGTGCTGGATCAGCCCCACAAGATCCCAGGGATTGTCCCTGCCCTTGCTGCACGTGCTGCACACTGAGGATGGGAGCTGCATGCACTGGAGCCATCTGGGGCAACCCAGCGTGGCAGCCACATGCCCAGGAGCACCAGCAGGACCTGGTGACTCTTAGCTGCATCCAAACTCACTGAGATGTCACCTGGGGCCACCTGAAGGCACCCACCTGTTATTGAGCAAGGCCAGCAGCTCTCCAGCGTGGTACAGGTCATTCTTGGTCACTCGGCTGAAGCGGAACTCGTTGAGGTTGCAGAAGGTGACAGCAGGGAAGGTCAGCCTGGTGGCCGCCACCTCGTCCAGCTTGGTGACATGGGGGTACAGGAAGTAGTACTGGATACGGTTGGTGCAGACCAGGGCCAGCAGGGCCAGCGAGCCCAGGAAGCAAAGAGCCCAGACCACGCGCTTCAGCGACAGCCGCTCGTACGAGAAGATGTGCGAGAGCCCGTGCAGGGTGGAGCTGCTGGCAAAGGCCTGGATGCTGACGGGCTGCCCGCTGTCCACCTCCTCCTCGTCCACTTTCAGGTCCATCATGGTCAGTGCCAGCACCCCGGGGTGGCCACTCTGTGGAGAAGGGAGCCCGTGGGTGCCTGGTGGGTGCAGTGCCCACGGGGGGCAGATGCTTTGCTGTGCCCTGCTCTTGCCCCCAAGCCTACATATATATATACATATATATATACAGAGACATGCACATATATATATATATATTTATATCAATATGGGTATATGTATATGTACACAGAGACATGCACATATATATGTATGTATGTATATGTCTATGTCTATGTATATATAGAAATGTATGTATATGTATATGTATATATATGTATATATATGTATATATATGTAAATGTGAATGTATATGTATATGTATATGTATATGTATATGTATATGTATGTATATGTATATGTGTGTATATATATGTGTATGTATATGTATATGTATACATATATCTATATCTGTATATGTATATATATGTATATATGTGTATATATATGTGAATGTATATGTATATGTATATGTATATGTATATGTATATGTATATGTATATACACACATAAATACATTTATTTGGACGCAGCCTCCTGCATTTCCTCCCCTCCCACCTCCTCCCTGCGCTCCCCATCCCACGGCAGGACTGGGGTGCTGTGCCCCCCCCCCACCCACCCCCCCACCTCCACCTCATCTCCCCCTCCGCCTCCCACAAATGGCACCGTCGCATCGACAAACAGACCAAGGAATCAAGGATGCAAACCTGGAATCAGGGCCGGCGGCCGTGGCTGGAGCCGGGCTCGCGTCGCTGCCGCTGCGCCGCGGGATGAGCACGGGAAGCCGGAGGGATGTGCGGGCACCGGGGGGGCTGAGGCACCGAGCCCGGCAGCGGAGGGTGAACCGGAAAAGAAGAGGGTTGGGGAGGGAATAAAAAATCTCCTCGTTGGTACCTTGGTGCAAGCGTGGGAGCGGGGATGCGCCGGGGCCGCGCTCAGCGCCGGGCGGGGGGACCGCAGGCGACCATCGCCGGAGAGGAGGCAGCTGCCGTGTGCGGGGAGATGAGAGGAGGAGAAGGAAGGCGAGCAGGAGGCTCCTTGCCTGCCAAACACATGGATACCTCCCCCTGTGGCTATCTGGGAGCTGGTGATTTCTTCAGATGCATAATCCGCATGAAGTCATTGTCTGAGCGCTGGTGGGGCCGGAGGCCGCCGAGGGGTGAGGGGTGCCGCAGGCCGGTGGGCAGCGAGGAGGAGGAGGAGGAGGAGGAGAAGAAGGAGGAGGAGGAGGAGGGAGAGGCGCAGGAGCGGCGCTCCAGCGCTTGCAGGCGCTGGCAGGGGCTGTTGGTGCTGCTGCCGTGTGCATGTGGGTAATGTGTGTGTGCGTGTGCGTGTGCCGCTCCCATCCCCCAGCGCCTTCCAGGGATGCTCCTGCCCCTCGCTCCCCCCGGAACCCCCTCCCCAAACCCCTGACCCGCCCTTCAGGCTTCCCCCGTGCTGGCCCCAGCGCTGGCACGCCCTGGGGTTGGTGCTTTTTTGGGGGGCACCAGCCCTTTTCTGTCCGAGTGTCCACCCCGGGCTCAGCCCGTCCAGCCCTGCTCTGCTGTCCGTGCTTGTCACGATGACAGGGGCTGACCCTGCTGGAGGCGCTGGGCACTCGCATTGCTCAGGACACGCCGCCCCTTTCCCAGAATTGTCCTTATGCCGCTGTCCCCGGGATGCTCCCGGGGCTGGGGGCACCGAGGGCTGGGCAGGGGGATGGCACAGCGCTGCCCAGCACATCCCCCCCTGCTCCAGCTGCCCCCCGAGACTGCCCAGGGCAGTGGGGTGCCCTCCTCACCCAAAGTGAGCCCCCCGGGAGAGGCTCTGGGTGCGGAGGCTGCAGCAGGAGCCCGCCCACTGCTCCCAGTAAGGCGGCTGCAGTCAAATGGAAAAGGATTTTTCAACGTGGTGTTGGAAAGGGACAGGCAGACCCCAGGGTTGTCACAAGCTGTGTCCCTGCCCAGAGGGGCCTTCCCAGCACGCTGTCCCCACCTGAACCGCGGCAAACGGGAGCCTGGGCACTTGGGGACACAGCAGGGTGAGGCACACGTACCCTGTCCCCAAAATCCCACGGCTTGGGCACATTTGGTTCGGTCTTTTCTCCAGAGCATCCTCTGCCCTGCCCGAGCAGGAGCTCTGGGTTTTACAGCTCGGGAGCAGCCGGGGTGGGGGACAGGGACACCCCCTGAGGCAGCACCCCCCTTTGTGGTCTCGGGGACAGCCCTGCCAGTATTTTGGGATGTGGCAGCGAGGTCGGGAGAGCAGCACGACCATTCCCAAAGGCACCAGCTCTGCCTTTCCCTCCCCGCTCCGTCCTGCAGTCGGCACCGCTCCTGACAGCTGTCCCTCCATCAGCGCTCTGGAGGGGGCCCGGGGAAGGATGAGCTGCCTTTAGGGCATTTAGGGCATTTAGGAAGTGGTTGTTCCCTCCTTCTTTCTTTCCTTCCAGATGTGAAGTCACTCTCTGCAGTGGTTTTATGAACGGTCAATCCCCTTCAGCGCGGGTGGCCAGGGAGGGAGGAGGTCTCAGGATGGAGCAGGTGAGCATGTGGAGGTTTTTGGGAATCCTTGATTTCTAGTGCACAAAAAAACACCCAGGGAAGAGGCTCTGCTGTTCCCCTGGATGGAGAACCTTTCCTGGGGGTTCTCATGGAGCTGTTGGGGCCCCAGACACCCCAGAACCTTTTTCTACAGGAGCCAGGGAGGAGGAAAGCAGGGAAAGGAAACTTCCTCACCGCTGGCCCTCTTCCAGGGAGAATGCAGCTGCATCCTTGGAATGAGTGGAGCGTGGGGACTGGGAGCGTTTCCGTGTTATTTTTTGGGGAAGCCACGTGAGGGTTGTGTTAATTCCTGCTGGGAGAGACAGCGGAACCAGCCGAGGGCTGTGGGATGGGTGGGGAGGTACCAGCCCCAGGTGACAACTGCAAGACAAAAAGGTTGGAAGGGGTGGGTTAGTGAGGGGTGGTGGGCTGTGAGTCCTCCTGGGTGCTCAGAGCACGGATTCAGTAACTCAGCGCGTCCTCAGACCTAATTAGAATGAAAAAAAGTAATTAAGGGAAGTTGCTGCAGAGCTGAGGCTCCCAGCACAGGCTCCAGCAGACAGGCAGGATCCAAGGAACACCTGGGGAGTTTGGGCCAAGGGATAACTCCAGGCCTGGGGTTCCTTTTTCACCTTCCCTGCTGCACCAGGCACACCCAGTTACAGAAAGCAGCTCCCATCCTGCTTCTTGGAAGAGCATCCCCAGGGATAAGTGATGCTTTCCCATGTTTTTTGGGGTTGTGCCCTGCTATTGCTCCCTCCATGGAGGCAGCCCTGGCTGACAAAATGCTTCTTTACCTGTATCCATTGCTGTCCAGGCAGCAAATTAATTAATAATGGTCAATTAGTCCTGTGAGTGCTGGAGGTGCTGGGCACCACTGGAGCGTGGGGCTCTGGGGGTGCCTGGCCCTGCACTTCCAGATTGTATTTGTGTATTTAAGAGATTTAATTCAGAAGTCATCATTGACATGTGGCAAAGCTGCTGAGGTAGGATGGTGTTCACCCCATCCAGGAGAAAAACTCCAAATGAGAAGTGGGGAAAAATTCCATTCCCCCTCAAACCTGGGCTGAGTGATGTGTAAAATATCTTCACAGCCGATCTCTGCTAATGGGTTGCAAATTGCTTCCATCAGCTCCAGCATTACAGATTGCCAGTCTGAAATTGCTTCCAGGAGCCCATTTTGGGGCCAAATACTTCCTAGCTTGGGGAAATAACCATCAGCATCATTAGTGACAGTAAATTGTATTCAAATGAGGCACCGTGGGGCCTTACTAGGATTTTTTACGTGTGCCTTTCTCGCTGGTGGGGCAGCTCCAGCATTGAGGACTCTTGTGTTCACACAGAATCCTTCAAATGGAAAAGACTTCCAAGATCATGCTCTGACTGCTGCCAAGGCCACCACTAAGCCATGTCCTCAAGCACCACCTTTAGATGTTTTAAATCCCTGCAGGAATAGTGCTTCCATCACTGCCCAGAACAGCCTCGACAGCATTTTCCATGGAGAAATTTTTCCTGTTTTCCAGCTCCAGGTGTTGGGCACCTGGAGAAAAACTGGTCTTGCCATTAAAGAACCTGCCAGTCCCTGCTGGCCATTCCCATTTCTTCGTGCTGCTCCTCCAGGCATCTCTTTGCTCCAGCTCTGAACCAAGAGCAGAGATCCTGGTTGAGGTCCAGGGTTTCCTAATTCATGAGCACATCGTTAATTATCTGCTGGAAGCCAAAGGCTCAGCATCTTGGTGAGACTAACGAGGCTATTAACAGAGCTGCTTCTTGCCATGCTGGCTTGGGCTGGCCTCGGGGCGGCTGAGCAGCGGCTCCAGCTTTATATCAAGCTTTCTATCACATCCTCTGGCACCTGTTTGCCTTCTAAACCACATCTGACCGTTGCTGAGACCTTTCCAAAGGAAACCACCGCGTCTAAATCCCGGGAAGGGAGAACACAGAGCAGGCAGCGTGGTGAATCCGTGGGATTTCTAAATCAAGCACATCCAGCGGTGGTGGCTGGGGAAGGGTCACTCCAGCCGGGGTGGAGCTGCTCCCAGGAGTTCCCCCGGGGGTTTTCCTGGTGAGAACAGCAGTGTTTAAAGGCAGCAGTGGCTGCTCCAAGCCCGGGGTCACCGGCCCGTGAGCGGTGTCACTCCGGGTGATTTATGCCACTCTCGCACCCGCTTGGCTCTCCCGGCGTGAGGAGCAGCCAGTCCATTAAACACTGAGTCATCCTCAGCAGCATTTAATTTTGTGAGGGGCAGCAGTTTGGATAATTAAAGGCCTCCGTGGCCAGTGCCAGCGGCTGTGGAGAGCAGGGCTGATGGGGAAGGTGAGGACACCCGGCAGCATCGCTTAACCCACGGAGGAGGTTCAGCTCTCCCCCCCTGCCCTCTCCCCCTGCATTTTGGGGTGGCTTTTAACCTTTTCCTGCCTCAGACCGGGCTTCCTTCCTCAGGTGAGCGTGGTGATGCTTTGTGCTATTTCTGCCTGGATTAACCACGTCCTGATGGGATCTCCCATGGGCAGATCTGCTATCTGGAGGCCTTGGCTTATTAAAAGGACAAGCTGTTCAGGGAGCTGGTAATAAAGCCATGAAAGCTTTTAGGAACCAGAGTTGAAGGCACTAATATCGCTGTGCTCTGCGTGGGTGAGAAATTAGACAAGAGTTCCTCCGTGCTGATGGGGTTTTTTTCTCCCCCTATTCATCTTTCTCAACAATTATCTTTTATTTTGATATCTTTCTATTTAAACCTTCAGAACTGCGCTGAAAAGGAGGTTGAACCGCTTAACAACCGTGCACCTTGTGGTTCAGGGTGGAGGCACAGAGCCACGGGGAAGGTGGCTTGGGCTCTCCTGGGGTTTTTTTTTGGCAGCAGGAACCATCCCCAAGAGCCGGGCAGAGAAGTCCCAGGGGATGGGATCCTGTGGGAGGGCAGGAACACCTCCTCACCAGCAGCCTGGGGAAAGCCACAACGCTGCGTCTGTGTTGCACCAACATCGTACTCCTGGGGCTGGATACCTGGGAATTCCTCCTCCTGCTGCTCCTCACCCTTGCATCTCACCTGATTTGGGGCTGAGTGTGTTTTTTGCAGCCCTTTCAGGGTTGTTTTTGTTCTTTTTCCATCCCGGAATCTCACAATCAATCAGCCGCATCTTTCCGGAATTGTGGACAGCACCCTGAAAACCCGAAGGCGAATGGAAACCCTGTGGAAAATCACCAAGATGGGTGTGTGGCTTCATTAGCTCGAGCAATTAGCATGAGGCAATGCAAAACCACTGGCTCCAGCTCAACCACTTCCCCCTGTGCACAAATTCCACCTTGGGCGGCTCCTCCTCCATTTGTTTCACCCAGTGCCCAGAGAAAGCATCTCCTGGGACACACAGAGCCCTGGGGCCGAGGGGATGAAGATGCTCAGGCTGGATGGGACCTGGATGTGGAAACCTGGGGTAGAGATCAAACCAACCCATTCCCAGGACGCTGGGTCAAGCAGGGATCTGTGTGGCTGCCAGTGGTCCTGCAGTGCTGCCCGAGGCCATCCCCTGCTCTGTTCCCTCTCTGATATCTGTATCAGAAGCTGGTTTGGAGCTTCCTGAGCAGAAATGCCCCTGTTGTGCACAGCTGGTGCTCCCAGAGCTGTGTCCAAAGGCACTTGGCTGGAGCCCCAGGCCAGGAGTAGCTCATGGCACTCAGGTGTGTGTGCACAGGTGAGATCCTGGGATGTTCTGTGTGTGGCACAGGACAAGAGGAACCCCCAGCCCCTCTCTGGGTGCAGACCCAGCTCTCAGCCCCCTGAGCTGCCCCACTCCTCCCCCACCATCTCTCCATCCAAGCTGCCCTGGCTTTGCTGGCAGCTGTTTGTCCTCGTGTCCTTGTCACTGCCATGGACCCGCTCTGGATCACTTTTTCTTTTATTCCCTCTGACACTGGTTGTGGTCACAACAAAACTCATCTCATTATGGAATTGCTGAGGGTAGCTGGAAGGGGAAATGGATCCCTCCGTCTGGGAAATGCCAGGTCGGCTGCAGAGCTGGGTTGGAGGAGGCAGTTTGAGTATTCTGGGGTGTGCAAAAACCTCTCCAGCAGCTCGGAGGGGGTGCGGTAACCAAAGGGTTAACGCTGCCGGCATCCTCAAACGGCACCGATGGGAGCAGGAGCCTCTCCATCTCGGAAAGCTGGCAAACAAATTAAAGCGATGTTGCAACTAATGCGTTTCTTTGCAGCAGAGAGGAGGGGAAGAGCGGCTCAAAGGCTGCGGAGACAAAGGCGGCGCAGATGGGTGCTGGGGGACCCAGCTAAGCTCAGCTTTGCTGCCGTGACAGCGGCTGGAATAACCTGGGGAGGATTTATGAGAGCAGGGCCGAAGGGGGGAGCCTGCCTGGGAAGGGCTGGAGCTGGGAATTACTCTGGTGTTGATGCTCCTCGGTGCTCGTGTCCCATTTCCGCGGGAGGGATTGGGAGGGGGGGATTGAGGCGCTGGATGCTCCAGGCACAGAGATCAGAGCATCTTTCCTCCCAGCAGAAGCCAGTCCAGCATCTCCCTCTTGGCTTCCTGAGCTCTTATTTGCATGAAAGAGAAATTAAACAGAGAGATGCAAATCCCCTTAAACAATTTAACCAAGCTGATGGCTCCGGTGGAGCTGGGGCTGGGGCTGGTGGGTGCCCAGGGGGAGGAGGTTGGTTGGCAGATTTTTGAGATTTTGGGGAGTTGGACCCGCAGCCGTTGCCCAGGGGCTGCTGCTTGGCCTCGTCCTTGTCCCCTGTGGGCAGAAATGACGATTTTTCTGCGAGGAGGGGCTTTGTCCCCTCCCGCGCCAGCCAGGCCCATGCAAGGAGCAGATGGAGCCCATCTTGAACGTGCAGTCTCAGCAAAAGAAAAGCCAATAATCGAGTTAATTACAGACGTTATGTGATCACTGGGGATTCCCAGGGGATGCTGGCAGTGGAGCAGCCCTTTGCTCGCCATCCTCAGCCCTCGGGCCGGGGGCTGAGCTGCTCTCCCTGGGGAGAAGCCCCTGATGGACTGGCTTAGCTCTGTGCTGGTGGGGGCTGCATCCATCCATCCCTTCCCCGAGTTTTTCCTGGCTCTGTCTCCCGGGGCAGACTCACGGGGTGGCTGGAAGTGCCGAGCAGTGTCTGCTCTGCCCGGGAGCTGTGGCTGTGGCTCTGACTGTGCAAAACGTGACTACCCCGGGGGCAGAGCATCGTCTGCCTTTGTCTCGCTGCTGAGAGAAACTACGGGAGAAAGTGCAGGAGCTTTAAAAGCGGATTTTAACTCGGCTGAAATACCACAGAGCCCTCACCTGGAGCCTGTGGGGCAGCCCTGCCCTGTCCCCAGCCATGCAGTGACACAAGGGACATCCCAGTGGAAACGCCCGGAGTCTCTGGCAGGGTGTGGATGTGCTGGTTTCACCCTCTTGAAGCTTCTACTCTGCTCCCCATCAGCCGAGTTAATAAAGTTTGGACTCCTTAAATCCACAAATGGTTTCAAAGTCGATTGCCCTGGGCTGGCTCGCAGCTCCCACCCACCCCTCCCCTCGCCTCTCTGCCGGGGAGATAAGGACGGCAGTGGTTTTAATTCCTCACTTATGCATCGACTGCCAATTCTGCTGCCCGTTCACCCTTGATAAATATTGCACAAAGATTTGGCGGCCAGCGTGCCAGAGATAAAGGTCTGGTCCCACCAGATCTCCTTCCTCTGTACCTTTTTTGTCTCGTTATGTGTCCAATTTGTTAAACAACCCACCTGCTGCAAGAGGCTCTTCCCATCCCCTCTCCTGCTTGGGATTATTGCTAATGTGAGCCTCCAGGCTGGGCTGGGAGCTCAGGGCTGGGGAAAGGCTCTGTCATTTCCAGGCCTTGAGCTGTCATTGATCGGGGATCGATAACGGAGCTGCCTGGGCTGGCAGGATCCTCGGTGCTGCCGTGTCCTCTGTGAGCCCAGCCCCGGGAACAGAGCCCAAACCAGGGATTGGGGATGCTCCTGTGCAGCACAGCTACAAAACAGAGTGTGCCAGGGGGGTTCTGGCTGGGTTTAGCCTTGCTAAAAATCTCTTTTTGCATTGAGATGCTGATGGATCTGGGCTGTGCTTTCCCCACTCACCTCATCTGGGTTTGCTGGAACTGCCTCCCCCAGCTCAGAAACCCTCGAGGGGCTGAAAGCTGCTGTTTGGGGCTGCACAAATATCTTATGGAGCTGCTCAGGGATGGGGTTGTGGCATTGTTTCATGGTTTTTCCTGCTGGTTTCTGCAGGACCCTGCAGACAACAGCCCTGATGCTGCAGCTCCTGCCCAAGGCTCGAATTTCAGAGCTGCTGGAGGCGAGGGGACAGGCAGAGGCCATTGATTGGGAAGGAGGGAAGGTCTCAAGAAACCTAATTGCTGAGTAGGAGTATAGATCTGCTTGGTGGCATGTTAGAGCCGATATCCCCCCTTTGCATCCTCATCCTGAGTGTTATCTCTCCTATCAAATTAGAGACGAGTGTTGCTGAGGTCTGGGTGTCTTTGAGCTCGATGTGGAACACAAGTCTGTCATTCCTGCCTGTCCCAGGTGCTATTTAGCTTCCAGGTCTCTGGACTCTGCAGTTTGGCAGTGGCTCTGACAACGTGGCTCGATCACTATCGTTTCTAAATCCATGAGAAATGTCATCTGAAGTGCAACAAATAACGGCCTGATTATCTGCTGGATCCTAATGCTACTCCCTGGAGATAACAAGCTGCAATTTTCCCCCTGGGCCATACAATAATCGCCCCAATTACTCCCAAGCAGTGGTTATTAAACTCATGGCACCGCTTTAGTTTACAAAGCAAAATTCATTAAGCAGGTGTGTGTGTGTTTGGCTGGGAGTGACCGAGGTTTTTCCTGCTTTGTTCTGGGAGAGGAACTCATGGTGGCTGTGGAAATCCTCCGTGGATTTCCCACTCTGTGTGGCACAGCTCTGTCAAGAATAGTGCAGAGGAGCCTCCGGATGATGGAGCAAATCAAATGCAGCTGGTGTCTGTTAATGCTGGGTTGGCATCCCAGAGGATGTAACCTCTATCCAAGCCTAACGTGGAGGGATTTTAGGAGATATTGTGGTTAGCAGAGCTGGGATGTGATGGGCATTTCAAACACAGCCCAGGCCCTGGCAGGAGTGGCTGTGCTCTGATTGCAGGGGGTGTGCAGGACACCCTGGTGTCCCTGTGGGGTGTCACCCCCCTGCTCCATCAGACAGAGGTGACAAAGCCCCCTCAGCTTTGTCCCAACGCTGTCACCGAGGTTTGAATTGGCTGCACCCACCACAGCACACGGAGCTCCCAGCAGCTCAGGGAGCAGAAGAGAGCAGGCAGAGCCAGGGATGACCAGCACAGGGAGGCAGAGCTGGTGAATTATGCATGACTCCAGGAGGGGAGTGTTATCTGCACGGACAGAGGCTGTGCCAGCAGCCCGGCTCTGCTCTACCTGCGCCTTCCTCCGCCCGCGCTTTATCTCCGCTCCCAGCTTGTAATTCAGCCCAAATATCAGAGGAAGCTGGGAGATTAATTTTCTCTGTTTGCATGGCAAAGGAGAGGGGACACGCTCTCACTCCCGACTCCCAGCTGTTTAATCCTCCACCGAGGCCTGGGGAAGGAAAAGGCAAAAAAATTTATCAGTGTTGGCGAGTGGCTGGTGTGGGGAGGGGGTGCTGGAGCCCCCCCATGAACAGGTTGTGGGCACTCACAGCAGGATTCCTGTGTGGGAAAGGTTTGAGGAGCACTGGGAAAATGCAAACCCTTCCCTGCTCTCCAGGATTCAGGTCCAGAGCAGGGTGTGAGCTCAGAGAATCATTTTCATGCGTCCCTCCAGCGTGGGTGAGTCGCTCAAATATTTAAGAGATGACAACTGTATTAACACAAAAACTAGATAAAGATCCCTTGAGTTTAAAGACAGAACCATCAGCTCAGCTCTTATTTTCCAGCCCTCTCCCTTAGCTTACTCCCTGGCTTAAATGAAATCATAAATATCAGCCCACAAAGGTCCTTTGTCACCGCACGCAGCTCCCGGCGACAAGAGGTCATTCATTAAAAGCCAGATGAAGGCAATAGAGACTCCCTTTGTTTTTTAAGGAGTTCAGGGTAAGGCCGTGGCTCCTCTGCTGACATTAATGCACAGTTTCACTGTGAGGAGCACAGAGGGTGGATGGCAGGTTGGGCTCATGCCATCCAAGTGATGGTCAGTGCAAAGCTCGTGAAGAAACATCCCAGGTTCTGTCAGGTGGGACATCACAGATGAGCTGGGTTTGCTGTTGGCCTGATGGTGAAAACAGAGCTCCTTCAGCCCCCTCCTCACAGACCCCATGGGCTCATCATCCCCCTCCTCACAGACCCCATGGACTCATCATCCCCCTCCTCAAAAACCCCATGGGCTCATCATCCCCCTCCTCACAGACCCCATGGGTTCCTTTATCTCCCTCCTCACAGGTCCCATAGATTCCTTTATCCCCCTCCTCAAAAACCCCATGGGCTCATCATCCCCCTCCTCACAGACCCCATGGGCGCATCATCCCCCTCCTTAAAAACCCCATGGGTTCATTTATCCCCCTCCTCACAGACCCCATGGGTTCTTTATTCCCCTCCTCACAGGTCCCATAGATTCCTTTATCCCCCTCCTCACAAACCCCTTGGACTGATAATCCCCTTCCTCACAGATCCCATAGATTCCTTTATCCCCCTCCTCACAGACCCCTTGGACTCCTCATCCCCCTCCTCCCAGCCCCCCTGGATGATGCTCTGGCCACATCTTGCCCTGCTGAGGGATGTCCAAGGCCCTGCAGCTCCCACCCAGCACATGAGCCTGATGCCATCTGCCGGCCTCTGCCTCTGGCCAGCAGGGAGAAATCAGAATTTAATTCCCTAAAAGGTCCATCTTCCTCTGCTTAAACCCCTGCTGCCCTCCCTTCTCAGCCTGATGGATTTTTTCCTCACACTACTGAACAACTTCTTTTTAACATCCCTGCTGTATGAATCAAGAGAAATGGACCTAAGATATTTTTTTTTCTGCCTTTTTTTATCTTGGAGAAAGGTTGCTGTCTTCAAATTTCTAATTCCACTTGCTTCCCCTCGCCTTTTTATTTTTTGAATGACTGTTTATGAAGACCATCATGGTCTAACTGGTTTTGGATTAAAAGCAAGTTAATAAAGGTTTCCCCTGAGCACAAAGCTGCACAAATGGGTTTGCAATTGCAGAGTTAATTACGAGAGCTGGGCAGAGCAATCAGTGTTTGCAAAGCTTCACCAGAGGATGAGGCTGCCAGGGAGAGCTTTGCCTTTTGCTGTGTGGACACCAGGGCAGGTTCCTTTCCATCCTGTCCCCCAAAAAAAAAGAGGAATGGGGTGACCAGGGATCCCATCAGCATCAACAAAATCTTGGTCTCATCTTGGGGTCTCACCCTGGGTGGGGTCACTGGGGTCACTGCCCAGTGAAGGTCTGTGGTGGCTGGAGGAGAAAAATGGGCTCAAACCAACCCAGGGAAGCTGCAGGAGAATTTTCTGCTGCCTGAGAATGTGAAGTGCTTCCGCCAGTAATCGCCGGAATCATCAAATTAGCATAAATTCTATTAACGGTTTCCCAGATGAGACATTTCAAGGCTTCTCCCCCCCCACCACCACCCCTTTTCCTGACACAAACAAAAAGAGAATATAATTACTTTGCCATAAAGCAGCTCCTGAAAAGGCCCCTCAGCCCTTCTGCCTTTCTTCTCCCGTGGAATAAAACTGCAAATGAAAGGTGCTGCTGACCCCTCTGCTCTCATCATTCATCAAATGAGGAGGAGGAAAGAGACCCCACAAAGGTTTTAGGGATCATTTACCAGGTTGGGGGGGTTCCTTTTGGGGTGCTGCATTCCTGATTCACAGGAAGGATTTGTAGAAAAGAAAAAAGAAAAAAGTGATTTGTGTAACAGCAGCCCAGCACCTTCTGCAGTAACTCACTACAAGCACGGCGGGGGCAATCATCTGAAAGAATGTTCCTTTTTTATTGGCACGAGATTGCGGGTGGCAATTCGAAAGAGAACAGAATTTGCTTATGAGCAAAAACCTCCTTTAACTCTTCAGAACGACGCTAAAACAACTCGCCTGCCTATAAATACGATCTGCCAATAGAGGCAGCTCGGCTGTGAAGATTTAATTCCAAACAGGAGCTGTAATTTTGACACCAAAACCTCATCACCAACGGGGGATGGACCTGCACAAGAGCCGGGAGGAACTTTCGACCTCCAACTTCTTCCCAGCCAGATGCAAATTGGGCTTTTGGTTGGTTTTTCTGCACTATAAGTTCAAATATCAAGGTCAGAATCTTTCTCTTGCTTGGCCATTGCCTCAAGGGATGAGTTGTGTCCCTCCTAGACCTCAGCTCCTCTATAAAATGCAAATAATTTTGCCTCCCTTCTCCAACCAAATCTCAGTAACTTTTACTTTTCCAAAGATCTTGAGTTTTTTTTTTTTTTTACAATCTATTACGAATTAATTATTATTAAGTTAAAACAAACTATAGACCCTAAATAAAGCAGTTCCAACAAAAGCAGCTGGATGATGAGAGCAATCTGCTTTATGAACTCCCTTTTCCACTGCGCAATTTTAAGCATTTAGTTCCGCTTTCCTAATTGCTAATATCCATTTCTTCAATTACCCGCTGTTTTGTTTCAGATTTAAAAGATTCAAGCCCGTTGTTGTTTTATGATGATGCGAATTCCCTTTGTGCAATTGTTGGGTTTGGCTTTTATCCGTTTGCATATTAAACGCCTGCACAGGGAAGGTTGGGATGTGGCTGGAAATGGGTTTTGCCTTTGGCACAAGTTGCCGGCTGTTACTCAAATCAAGGCTTAAAGAGAAAAAAAGCAGATGAGGCATCGGATTTCTGAAGCGACAACACTTCACCATCAGCTTCACAGTGAATTCCAACCCTCGCCGGCTGCACCCTGCACCTTTTGCAGAACCAGTGCAGGAACCCCAGGCCCACGCGAGCGCAGTGCCAATGAATTTGCACAAAATAACAACCAGGGCTGGGTCTGTGAAGGGTTTTTGTGCTCAGAACGGAGGACAAGGCGCAGGCCCAGCCTGAGGGTCCCAGGCCCTTACGGCGTTCCCGTTGCTACGCAACGCGCGCTGCCGCCAGCAGCCAAGATGGCGCCTGGGCGGCTTCAGCGCGCGCGCGGCCGCGCCCCAGGCCCGGCCCCGCCGGGCAGGCAGGCCGTGCCCTCAGCAAACATGGCGGCGGGCCGGCTTCAGGAGCGCGCTGAGCGCAGCCAGTGAGAGGCGGCGGAGGGAGGGGCAGCCGGCGCGCGCGGGGATTGGCCGGAGGCGCGGATTCAAACCGGAGCGCGGGGCCGTTGGGGCTGCGCGCGCCGCTGGGGCCGGAGCCGCGGCCCGGGCGAGGGACCCTGAGGGGAACCTGAGGGAACCTGAGGGAACCTGAGGGAACCTGAGGGGCTCAGGTGAGTGCGGGGACGGGCTGAGAGCAGCCCGGGGCTCAGGGGGTCCCAGCCCATTCCCGGTGGGCTCGCAGCCCCGGTTGCCCGGCTCGGAGAGCGGCGATGGGCGCGGTGCGGGCCCGGCTGCTCCCTGCGGCCTCAGGGATCGCGGGGATGGCGCTGCTGGTGCTGCTCATTGAGGCACCAAGTTCCTGCGACTCTTGCACACCTCATAGCTCACTTAATAAAGTGTCGAGGCGTTACAAATGAGAAACAAAAGTCTCGAGATTTAGTAAAATATAGATTGCTTTATTTTATATAAACAGAGCAAGCAGCGCTGGGGAAAACGTGAGGGGTCACCGCCCACTCCACACCGAACTTGGTTTGCAGCTCCCTTTTTATAGTCTGGTTTTCCTTGTAGTACTCAATAATTGTTATTGTTTTGTTGTAGTAATTCTGCAAGGTAAGCGGTGGTGGTCAAAGAAACTTCCGTGGGACATCTCTTGGGACAATTGGTCATGGAACCATCAGGTCTTGGTAGATAAAAACCAGAAGAAGTAGGAAGCCTGTTCTTTAGCAAATAGTTTGTGATTGATCACACAAAAGCAGGAAATCTGATTCTGCACAATGTGTTGGGCTGCGTGAAAACTTTGCTTTGCAAGCTGTCAGTAGATACAACTTGTTTAGAAACGATAAGATTTAAAATGAAACTATTTAATCATATATTTCCCTTTCTTTAATGTCACGCTCCATTTCATTTCCGCTTTATACAAACCCCAATACTTTTATGATTAACACGAACCTTTTATCAATTATCACAGAGCTACCCGCGTGCCCGTGAAGTCTCTACCTGTAAAACCTCAAAGCTTTTTTTTGTGCTTCCCTGCTGGCAACTCTTCCCAAACCTCCCAGCACCAGCTCCTTTCCCATTCCCTGCTGCCCTGCTTGCCCCAACCACTTCTCTCATTAGTGAAATCATTTCTGTCTTGCTGAGCTGGAGACTTTCCCCTTGGCTGCCTCTGTTTGTGCCGTTGTTGCTGCTGCTGTTTGAGAGAAATGTGCTGACTGCTTGAATTTTTAACAGCTATTTGCAGGAGGAGCTGTAACTTAAAATGCAGCTAAATTTAAAACTGTATTAAAATTCCCCGGAATATTGCTCCTATTTTTATCTTACAAAGTGCTGAAAACTTGCAGGTTTTTAGTGGCCTATATAGTACCAAGTTATTTGTAGGCAGGGCACGGGCTGTGCTCTGTATCCTTTCTGTAGGGAAGGACTTGGGATCCCTGATCTTGCCTTGGGTTCTGAGTCTTTGTGCTGTGCTGGAGGAGAGTGGAAGCACTAAGGTGGGCAGATCTGCCTCTCTGCAAAGCTCTGCTGTCCATAAACTGTGGAGAGCTGTGGATTTTCATTCCCAATTAAAAAAAAAAAAGTCGGTGCATATATCTCCATAAAACATGAGTTTCGTTCGTGCAGCTTCTCCAACCCGCTGGAAAGTGTCACAACCACTGAGGCTGAGGTTCTCTTTCCCTCTGGGCTGCTTTCTGCTCGGGGGTGGGAGGGAAGGGCTGGGCTGCTTGTTGAGCTGTGGTTTTTTTGGCAGGAGGATGGAGAGTGCCATGGTGAACCTGCGGGGTCTGTTGGAGCAGCTGACGCGCCAGGCCGAGCTCCTGAGCGAAGGCAACGAGTGCCGTGAGTTTTGCTCCTGGAAAATCTGCTCAGGATGTTGAAACCAACCTGAGTTTGGTTTTTTTTTTAATGGAGAAACATCAAATCTCTGCTGAATTTCTATGTTCTGCTTGTAGCAAACTGGTTTTGTGCAGTATTTTGTGTTCCAGCTCTTTGGCTGGAAGGGTTTGGTCTGAAAAATGGAAGAGTTAATGGGCTTGTCTCACCTGGCTGGGTTGGACCAAAGGCTTGGGTTCTCCATGCCTCAGCTGGGAGCAGGTTGGGCATCAGGAGGAAGAATTTCTTCATGGAAATGGCAGTCAGGGATTGGAGGGGATTGCCTGGGGTGGTTTGGAGACCCCATCCCTGGAGGTGCCCAAGGATGTGGCACAGTGGGTGACAAGGTGGGGATTGGGCACAGCTTGGACTCAATGCTCTCAGAGATATATTCCAACCTGTGTGAACCTTCTGTCAGCTGCTCCTCTGCACTCCCAGCTAAAGCTCCATGTGTTCTCTCCCCAGAGTTCATTCAGTTAGCCAAGAGCTTCGAGGAGAACCGGAGGAAATGGCAGAAAAGCGAGCACGAGCTGGGCAGGTACAAAGATCTCCTCATGAAGACAGAAGCCGAGCGCAGTGCCCTGGATGTGAAGCTGAAACACGCCCGCAATCAGGTGGATGTGGAGATCAAACGGAGGCAGAAAGCTGAAATGGACTGTGAGAAGCTGGTGAGTAATTCCTGTGTTGCCCTTCAGCTCTTGAGAGTGTGGAGACAAGGCGATTTAAACTGCATTGATCAGTGGCAGATGAGGGCTGGCACTCATGGGAGGAAAGGGGAAAAAAATAAAAAAAAAAAGGGCAAGGAATTGGCTCAGCTCTTTGAGCAGCTTTCTGCTTTGATGTGGGAAAGGAGATTGGCTGCTGCTGGAGCTGAGCTGCCATTACCTGTCTGAGCTGCCATTACCTGCCTGCAGCCATTAGCAGTCCATTGACACAAGTTCTGAGAGTTTATCTCTGGCATCTCCAACACTTGGACTTGGTGTTGCAGTAATTAAACACGGAGTATCCAGCTGCTGATATTATCTGTGCTCACAGGAGAGGCAAATCCAGCTGATCCGGGAGCTGCTGATGTGTGATTCCTCGGGCAGCATCCAGCTCAGCGAGGAGCAGAAGTCTGTCCTGGCCTTCCTGAACAGGCCACAGCCTTCTGTGGGAGGTTCAGGCAACAAAAGGTGGGGAAACAGGATTTTATCTGAGGTGTCAGGCATCAATCCAGCTGTCGGCCTCTGTGACACATTCCTCAGCCATGCCAACAGTTTTCCTTTTTTGTTCCACTTTCAAATACGGCTCTTCTGAGTCAGTGAGATTGTTCTGGAACCGTGACTGACTGAAAGCCAAACTGATACAAGCTTCTGCTAATTTTTGTTTTTTAGGCTGTCTACAATAGATGAATCTGGCTCAATTCTGTCAGACATCAGCTTTGACAAGACCGATGACTCACTGGTAATGTAACTCCACGTTCTGAAGTTCTCCTCCCCTGTAAAGCCCGAGGGGAGGGGGGTGATCTCCAGGGACCCTTTGTGTGTCGATTACTGGGGCATTAACCTGGCTGAGCTGATTTGCATTTCCCCAGTGTGCTCTTGGAATTTGATGAAAAAGATTTTGTGGTATTTACCATTAACCAGTGTCTTTCCCCCCCAGGACTGGGATTCCTCCTTGGTGAAAAATGTCAGGCTGAAGAGGAGAGAGAAGAGGGTATTGTTCAGTTGTTCCCTGTCTCAGTTTCCATTGTTCCCCCTGGTTGCCACAATGCCACCATCTGTCACCTCACAGCCACCTGTAGTGACCTCTGAGCCACTAAATCAGACCTCCCGTGGATGTGCTGCTGCTCTGGGGGGTTTAGATTGAAATTTAGGTCTGATGTCATTGTTTGTCTACTGAAAGTGAGTGGAGTTCTGTATATCCTGTGCTGTTACAGCCTGGGGTTTGCAAGAAAACATTTGGAGATTATTAACAGCTCCCAAATCAGGGGAAAATGGTGTAGGAAGTTAACATTTTTTTATTCTGTGAAGGAGCTTGTGCTTGTTCTGCTTTAATCTGCAGAACATACAGGTGGAAAAGAGCCTGAAACCATCACCCAGTGGAGCTGGGAAGAATCTGGGACTTGTTTATTTGCTGGTTTTTGGGTGTGCAGTTTATGGGTTTGTTTGGGCTTTTTCCTCCCTTCTTAGGTCGGGTTTCTGGGTTTGTTTTTTTTTTTTAACAAATCTGGCTAGGAAAATTATTTGAAAGAGCTTCCCTAATTCTTCCTGGCACCAAGGAAGCACTGAAGGACTTGTCTGCACACAGCAGAGATGCATGAAGTGTTGATTCCTTTTAGCAGCTGCAGTGTAATGCAAATTGAACAGCACTGTGCTCTCTTCCCAGCGTTCTTCCAGGCAGTTTGCTGAAGGCCCCCCAGCTCCTCAGAAGAAATCCAGATCCATTAGCAACACAGCAGACCCGGTATGGTGATCCCAGCTGGTTTTCTGTGCACTTGCCCACAGTTCCTGCCTTTTCCAGGGCTGCTGGGACTCCCCATCTCTGTCAGCACTGCTGTCACTGGTGTATTTGTCATTCCAGGCTAATGAATCCATTGTGGCAAAGACCACTGTGATGGTCCCCAACGATGGTGGCCCAATTGAAGCCATTTCCACCATCCAGACTGTGCCTTACCCTCGCAGGAGCCGGAGGAAGAGTGGTGGGTGTGACATCTCTGACCTGTCCTGGCACAGCCACATGGGTTAAAAATGTTCAGCATTCCTTCCAGGACCTGGGAGCTGCTTCTGGTTTATCATCTATCACTTTATATCTTCTTTTTCAGGATTTAGAGCTCAAGGCTCAGGTGTTTATTAATTCTTATCTATGTTACAGTGAGTGCTGCAGCACTTGAAGCTAAACAAGCTAAAAATGGTGAAATGGTGATGGATGTCTCTTGTTACAAGGTCTTTTAAGGCCTAACTGTCCAATTAAGAAAAGCCACCTAAATTATTTTTACTTTTAACTCGTGACCTGCAGTGTGGCATTTTCCATCCAATCACAAAAGTACCACCTAGGATGAAGAAGAAACCTCTGCCCTAAAACCTCCATCTTGCTTTATATCTATCACTATATTCTAAAACCCCAAATTCTCCACAATATAACACACTTCTACTCAAGCTACACACCAGTGATTCTAGTTCTGTCATTCAATCTTGGAAGCCTTTAAGGCCTCAAAAGCAGAGTTTTCTTGGGGAAGTCAGTGCCTGTCAGCACAGAAAATCCAAACCCCTCAGTTTCAGGGGTTCCAACAATGATGCCCATGCTTTTGGAGACAGAGGGTGATTCCAGCCAGTCACCCTTCTCCTCTTGTGTCTTGCAGGTCCTTTGCAGGCCTGGAACAGTGAGTCCAGCATTGGCAGTAAGCAGCTGGAGTCCAAAGTGGACACTGATGGCTCCAACACCCCACAGCACAATGGGGGAGTGAGGCTGCATGACTTTGTTTCCAAGACGGTGAGTGGACAGGAGGAGGAGCTTGGGAAAGCATCTCCTTCCATTGGGGCAAGGTTTAGGTTGGATATTGGGGGAAGGTTTGGGCTGGACACTGAGGGAAAGATTAAATCTGGGCATTGGGGCAAGGTTTAGGTTGGATATTGGGGGAAGGTTTGGGCTGGACACTGAGGGAAAGATGAAATCTGGGCATTGGGGAAAGGTTTAGGTTGGATATTGGGGGAAGGTTTGGGCTGGACACTGAGGGAAAGATTAAATCTGGGCACTGGGGAAAGGTTTAGGTTGGATATTGGGAGAAGGTTTGGGCTGGACACTGGGGAAAGATTAAATCTGGGCACTGGGGAAAGGTTTAGGTTGGATATTGGGGAAAGGTTAAATCTGGGCACTGGGGAAAGGTTTAGGTTGGATATTGGGAGAAGGTTTGGGCTGAACACTGGGGCAAGGTTTAGGTTGGATATTGGGAGAAGGTTTGGGTTGGACACTGGGGAAAGGTTTAGGTTGGATATTGGGGGATGGTTTGGGCTGGGCACTGGGGCAAGGTTTAGGTTGCATATTGGGAGAAGGTTTGGGCTGGACACTGGGGCAAGGTTTATGTTGGATATTGGGAGAAGGTTTGGGCTGGACACTGGGGAAAGGTTAAATCTGGGCACTGGGGCAAGGTTTAGGTTGGATACTGGGAGAAGGTTTGGGTTGGACACTGGGGCAAGGTTTAGGTTGGATATTGGGAGAAGGTTTTTCTCCCAGAGGGAGGTCATGCTCTGAACAGGGTCCCCTGGGAATATGCACAGCCCCAAGGCTGCCAGAGCTCCAGGAATGTTTGGACAATGCTCCCAGAGATGCACAGGGTGGGTTTTTGGGGTGTCTGTGCAAGGTCAGGAGCTGGACCGATGATCCCTGTGGGGAACAGGATCAGGAAATTGCCTGATGGATTTCTGTGTCTGTTCCAACTCAGGCTATTCCATGGTTACATCCCAGGCCAATATGAACTGTACCCCACTTTAACACACTGACCTCTCCCACCTGTGTGCTCTGCATCTCCAGGTTATCAAGCCAGAGTCGTGTGTCCCATGTGGCAAGAGAGTCAAGTTTGGGAAGATCTCCCTGAAGTGCAGGGACTGCAGGGTGGTGGCTCACCCCGAGTGCCGCGAGCGCTGCCCCCTGCCCTGCATCCCCACCCTCCCAGGCACCCCTGTCCCCATTGGGGAGGTGAGTCTGTGCCTGGGGCCACCACAGGCCTTGGCATTTGCTCATCTCCAAGGCTGCCTTCCCCAGCTGAGCTCCTGTTGCTCAGAGCTGCATAATAACATGCAAATGAGCTGGTTAATGCATGGCTGCAGGAGCAGGGAGGGGGTGTAGGGGTGGGAGGGCGTTGAGTGGGGAAGGTGGCAGCAATGCAGCCTTGTGCTGATGGATGTGATGTTTCTTCATCAGTCCTGAGAAGAGCAACAATTCTTGTTTTCAGACCATAGATCTTGCTGTGAATTCCTGAGAGAGTGTTTTCCATGTCTTGGTGACTGAATCCATCTTTTTCTTTTTCTTTTTCTTTTTTTTTTTTGCCTTTTAGGGCACCTTGATGGATTTTGTCCCTTCTACTCCTCCAATGATCCCTTCCATCATCGTGCACTGTGTTAATGAGATCGAGCAACGAGGGCTGCATGAGGTAAGAAGAAAATGAGGTGTGAAACTGTGCTAATGAAATGGGTTGTGGTGTTAAGGAAGCAAAGAATGAACCCAAATATCCTTTTATTTATGGTGTGGATTGTGCTGCTCACTGGGTGACTCGGGTGTGGAGAGAAAAGGTGGAGGTAGGGAAAAAAAAAATAATTGACCTCTTCTGAGCCCAACTTTGTGCCAACAGACAGGTATTTACCGAATCTCTGGCTGTGACAAGACTGTCAGGGAGCTGAAAGAGAAATTCCTTCGAGGAAAGAATGTTCCTCTGCTCAGTAAAGTGGATGATATCCACGCCATCTGTGGCCTCCTCAAGGATTTCCTGCGCAGCCTGAAGGAGCCACTTCTCACTTTTAGGTTAAACAAGACTTTCATGGAAGCTGCAGGTGAGGAATTGCTGCCTCCAGCTCTTTCTTGAAGTTCAGGGGTTGTGGTTTTGCTGTCAGGTGAGCCAGCAAGGCCTTGGTGGAGTTTTACTTGGGTAGGATACAAGGTTATTCACACAGCTTGAGAAGTTTCTGGTTTCTTTATTTCTCAGGGTAGTGGTTTTGAGGGGAATATTGCAGCTTATGGGAGCATTTTCTTATAAAAATAAAATCAAAAATTAAAAAAAAAAAAAATATTTTTTTCCTGCTAGAAATCTCAGATGAGGACAACAGCATTGCTGCTATGTACCAAGCAGTTGGAGAGCTCCCTCAGGCCAACAGGGACACCCTGGCTTTCCTCATGGTGCACCTGCAGAGGTACATTCTGATGGACAGGGGGATGAGCTCATTCTGTGATCTGAAAGGAGAAGTTTTTTTCTGCTTGTGAGCATGAAGTCTTCATTCTGGAACAAACCTGCTCACTCAGATGCCAACTGTGTGTGGGACATGGGATTTGTAGGACAAGGAAAGGGGTGAAGCTACATTCTTTGTTCATTTCTTTTCCTGCAGGGTGGCTCAGAGCCCAGACACCAAGATGGACATCTCCAATTTGGCCAAAGTCTTTGGCCCCACAATAGTTGCCCATGCAGTGCCAGACCCTGACCCCATGACCCTCCTGCAGGACACCAAACGTCAGCCCAAGGTGGGACAAAGCTCAGGGATTTTCTCTCCCAACCCAAACCATTCCAGGGTTCTGTGGCTCACAGGTGTCTCTGCAGGTTGTGGAAAGACTCCTGATGCTGCCCATGGATTATTGGAGCCAGCTGATGATGGTGGAGCAGGAGAACATTGACCCAGCACATGTGATTGAGAACACCAATGCTTATTCCACTCCACGGACACCTGAGATCCAAGGTAACCCTGGTTAAAAAAACCCTCAATCCAAGGTAATCCTGGCCAAAACCAGCCCCCCTCAATCCAAGGTGACCCTGGCCAAAACCAGCCCCCCTCAATCCAAGGTGACCCTGGCCAAAACCAGCCCCCCTCAATCCAAGGTGACCCTGGTTAAAAACAGCCCCCCTCAATCCAAGGTGACCCTGGTTAAAAACACCCCTCAATCCAAGGAGACCCTGGTTAAAAACACCCCTCAATCCAAGGTGACCCTGGCTAAAAACACCCCTCAATCCAAGGTGACCCTGGCTACAAACAGCCCCCCTCAATCCAAGGTGACCTGGGGTAAAAACAACACCTCTCAATCCAAGGTGACCATGGTTAAAAACACCCCTCAATCCAAGGTGACCCTGGGTAAAAACACCCCTCAATCCAAGGTGACCCTGCCAAAACCAGCCCCCCTCAATCCAAGGTGACCCTGGCTACAAACAGCCCCCCTCAATCCAAGGTGACCCTGGTTAAAAAAAACCCTCAATCCAAGGAGACCCTGGGTAAAAACACCCCTCAATCCAAGCAGCCTGTGAGACTCTCAGAGCCACTCCTCCCTTCACACAGAGAGAAGGGAAAAGCAAAAGTGTGCCAAGAAATGCCAGATTTGTCTAGTGCTTTTGCCAGATGCCAGGGACTGTTCCCTGCATGGAAAAACTTGAGTTTTCCCCACACTGTGCTGCTCTCTTTTGGCAGTGAGCATCCTGGGGCCTCTCACCACCCCAGAGCACCAACTCTCCAAGACACCCTCATCCAGCTCCCTGTCCCAGAGGGTCCGTTCCACCTTCAGCAGGACCACCCCCAGGTAAGTGTCACCTTGGAGTGACTGCAGGTGCTTTGGGTGCTCTGGGAGAGCTGAGACATTTGTGGGCAGCCTGCATTTACTCCTCACTCAACCCTCCCTGAATTTGCTGTGGGAGCAGCAGCTGCCTGCTGGGGAGAGGAATACTGGGTGAAATTTGTGTGGATATTCTGTTAAAGGCAAAATGTTGGACTTTTGTGTCCAAAATTCCAATCTGATTTTTTTTTTTTTTTAATTAGATTTGGGAGCAAAAGCAAATCAACAACCCAGCTTGGGCATCAAGGTAACTTCTTTGCTTCTCCTCTGCTGAAGTGAAGAGCTGGGAGTTGGTCTTGCTCTGGTATTTGCACACCAATGCTCACAAGTAGAAGAAACACAGGTTGTCTCTGTGGCTCCCTGGCAGTTTTTTATTAAATGATGTTTTGCCTTTTATCTTTCAGCTTAACAGGGACTTTTAATGGAATTTTATAGTGCAATTTAATTTTATTATCTAATGCTGTGCTGAATGTAGTATTGGTGAAGACAGTAACAAGCAGGATTTGTTCAGTGTTAACCATTAAAAAAAAAATTCCAGAGAACTGGCATTTTTACTAACATCTGTTTTTCTCCCTTTGTGAAGTAGAGCAATCACAAAATGAGGCTCAGTTAATTGGGGTTTTTAGGGCTCTGTAGGATGTTCTGAGTGAACTTTGTCAGAATCCATCTTTCCATCAGCACAGTGTGTCTCAGCTGGCTGCTGGTGCAGCTGGAATCCTCAGGATGGCAATGTTGGACTGTGCTGGTGACAAAAACCTCTGTAATGAACTGCTCCTCTAGAGGAACATTTCCTGTACTGTGTTTGCAAGGGGGGAATTCTGTGGAGGAGGGTGTAGATGCAAAGCCAAAGGGATTTTGGATAGCCCAAAGGGATTTTTTGGATAGCCCAAATGAATTTCCAGATAGCCCAAAGGAATTTTCAGATAGCCCAAAGGAACCAGTGCTGCTCCTGCTGGGCAGGGTGGTGCAGAGTCCCTGGGATCTGGGACCCTCACCTGTGGAAAACACACGAGTTTATCAAGTGTCTGTTTTTACTGAGCTTTGGAAAACTGTCCTGACTGTGCAGTGAAGTAAATCCTGATGTCTTACACACCCACAGCTTTGTGTTCTCTGGCTCCTGGTTTTAACTCTTGTGGATTTTCACTGGAGGCTGAGGGGCTGCTGTCTGAGGAGCTCCTGCCCCAGGGACTGATCCCACCCAACTTTGCTGCTGGAGGCTCTGGCTCCTGCTCCAGGATGCCAAGTTTGGTCCCCATTGTGTTGGGAGGTGAAATAACCCAGGGTGAGTTTGGTGGCCTGGGGTGTTTCTCTTTCCCTTTGCTTGTGAGGTCTGGGGGGGGATGAACTGAACTTGGATTTTGTCCCATCCTTGGATCTCCCCTGACAGAAGAACTTTCCCAAAAGAGATTCAGGGTTGGATGGTATCTGCAGCTCAGGCTGTTGATTTTCTCCTGCAGTTCCCTGCAGGTCTCTTCTTCCCATGCCAAATCTCTCACACCAATGAACTCTGCCAGCTGCAGCTTGACAAGGGCAATGTCAAGGTCTGGATGTTTCTAAACAATTTCTGGAGCTCCCTCATGGCTGCACCCAGTGTATTATTCTTGTTTTCCTCATTTTCTTGAAGCCCTACAGCAGTTGGCCAAGGTCTGCTAAAAAAGGTGCAACCTCAACCCTTTGCTCTGTCCACCAGAACAAAACTGATTGTTTGAGGACCTCAGGGTCAGAGCTTTTCTCTGCACATTCTTCCACTAAGCCTATTAATTTCTTTTTTTTCCCCATCTACTTGTTCAAGTAGCCTGGCCAAATACATTTTGGCTGCTGGTCCACAATTCTTTCCAACTGGATTATGGCTTTGTTTGTAACATCAGGGGGCCAGGAGCAGCTCCAGGAGGAATGAAGAGCCATTCCAAGCCCAGTTTGCCAAGATCTGTTGTCTGGTCCAAGCATCAGGGCCATGTTGAAGGATCCTCTTGCCCATTCTGGGCTCTGATCACCAGGAGGGACCAGCCTTTCATTTCCACACATCCCAGGGAGTTGGAAAGAGCTGCTGAGCTCATTCCAGGAGGTTCCAGCCCTGAGGGTGGTGAATCCAAACATGATTCCATGGATGATCATGGATGCTCTTCTTCCTCACCCACTCCTTGCTACCTTCCCTTCAGAAAATGACAAGAAGAACAGCAGAGGTCTAAACTCCCCCCTGGAAAAGGTGTTCCAGTTTTTGGGGAATCCCTGGTGAAAGGTGATGCAGGATCCATCAGAGTGACAATGTCCTGTGTCCCTGCAGGACTTTGTCCCCAGGGCTCATCTGGAGGTGTCCTGGCAGCTCTGCTGGGGTTCATCTGGCACAAAAAGGGGGTGGCAGCTGCATTTGCAGTTTGGTGTGAGGTGCAACAGGGATCTGGGGTAAATCCCAAACCCTTCCTGCAGGAGCAGGAGGGGCTGGGCTCAGGATGGCCCCAGGGGTGTCACAGGGAATCCATTGCTGACCATGGAGGTCTTGGCAGGTGACAGAAACCAGTGGAAATGACAGAAAAAAAAAATAAAAAGCAGGAAATGTTCTGTCTGGGTGTTAAATGGGATTGTAGCCCTGGGAAGAAAGATTCCACTAGAGAGAATAGAAGAAAATACATTAAAAAAAAAAAAAGTAGCCTCAAGTAGACTCTAAACAGAGAATGAAGAAACCACCAGCCTTAGAATCGTGTTCCTGCCAGCAAAGAAGAAGAAAATCCTCTCACTATTTCCCCCCCAGGATGCTGGTGAGTCACTGCAGCAGTGCAAAGGAAGGAGGAGAATTTGCTGCTGGAGGAGCAGGGTAGATGCTTTTATCCTCTGTGTTTATTTTTTTCTGTTGCTGCCACCCTTTAAAAGAAAATGAGTAATTTGGCTATTAGTGCTGGATGAACAGTGAGTGATTGCTCTGCCTTGATTAGGCTGAAGCATTAATTAGACATCCAATAACATCTAATTCTTCAATCCTCACATCAGCATCTTTCTGTGCATCTGAACTCGACCAAGCTGCTTCTTTCTTCAGTTATTCAATCCTTTACCATTGGACTTTGCACAAAGGCACAAGAAATCCCAAAGAGAAAACCTGACAGAGAAAGGTTTTTTTGGGTTTTTTTTCTGCATTGAATGTTCTTTGTGTCCTTTAAAAGAATGCATTGCTGGTAAAAACATCTCAGGTCCATATTTTATCAGCCACAGGTAGGACAAGGTGAGATGATGCAGGACCTTGACACAGCAAGGGTAAGAGCAGGGGAAGCAAAGGGGGAGCTGGAGAAATAAAGGAACGTTTTCTTGTTTATGTTCATCAGTGCTGGGAATTTGGGAAACACGTGGGGAGGGAAATTCTTGGGGGAAAAAGTGGAAAAAAAAACCCGGCCAAAACAAAAAAAAGAAACCACACAATATACCTGCAACAACCCCTCAAAAAATCAAAACAGCCCAAAAATCCAACGCAAAAAAAAACCCTAAAAAATCGAGGCAGGCATGGTCGGCTGAGCCCAGAGCAATGGATTGGGGGCCCGACTGGGACACGGGATGCTGATGAGTCACTCTGGGCTAGACAATTCCAATTTTTATTTGTTAGCATCACCCCCTCCCAAAATTCCCAAATGATTCCCAGAAACTCCACACGGACACAGGGGAAGTTTCCGAAGGAGTTTAATGATTTGAGGGGGGTCCCCGGGGTCAGAGTGATGGATTAGAGGAGCAATGGATCCCAGAGCAATGGATGGCAATAAGGAGTGCCGCATCCCCCACCCCTGTGTGCACCCCAAAACCTTTTTAAAAACCAAACTAAAGCTCCAAAATTCCACTTTAAAACACTCAAAATAATCTTTAACCCCCCCCCAGTTCCGGCGGCGCGTCCTGCGCGCGGCCCTTGGCCAATGGGCTCGGGGGGCGGCGCGGAGCGCTCGGAGCCGCCATGGCCGCGGCCGCTCCGTGCGCGCTCTGCGCCGCCTCCGCGCCGCCCTACACGTGCCCGCGCTGCCACCGCCGCCTCTGCTCCCTGCGCTGCTACCGCGCCCACGGCCCCTGCGCCGAGGCCTTTTACCGCCAGCAGGTTCTTGAGGCGCTGCGCGCCGAGCGCTGCTCCCGCCCGGGCCCCGGCGGGCTGCGCCAGCTACGCGAGCCCGGGGATCCGGCGCGGCCTGCGGGCCGCGGGCTGTGGGAGCAGCTCAGCGAGGCGGAGCGCGACGGGTTCCGGCGGCTGCTGAGCTCCGGGGAGGCCGCGGCGCTGCTGCCGCGCTGGCGGCCGTGGTGGTGGCGCGGGCGGGGGCGGGTGGAGGAGCTCGGGGACGGCTCGGGGGCCGAGGTGGGTGAGGATGAGGAGGGCGCCGAAGCTCGGCCCGGCCCCGCGCCGCCCGTCCCGGCCTCGGTGTGCCCGCTGAGCGCCCTCCGCGCCGCGCCCCCGTCGCCCTTGGTGCGCTTCCAGCTGCCCAACGCGCTGTTCGGTTACGCCTTCGCGCTGAGCCTACACGGCGGCGACGAGACGCTGCTGCCCGAGCTCCTGGACGCCGCCATCGCCGCCTCGGCCGCGCTCCGCGCCCGCCGCCCCTTCGGCAGCACGGCCGAAGCGCTTCTGAGCGCCCGGCGCGACGCCCGAGCGGCGGGGCTGCCGCTGAGCCCCCTCGGCGACAGCGGCGCGCTCCTGGCCGTGGCGCAGCTGCTGGAGGGGCGCGATAGTCGCGACCCCGGCGCCGACGTGGCGGCGGCTTTGTGGCACCTGTGGCGGATGCTGAGGGCGGGGGCGCGGGCGCTGCCGCCCCCCGAACGGGGCCGCTTCCGAGGGGCCCGCAGGAAGGTCGGGTTCTTGCTGAGCTGGAGTCGGGGGGCGGCCGAGGAGCTCGCCCAGCTCGCACGGGAAGCGCGGGCGGTTCACGCCGAGGTGGCCGCGGAGGAGGCGGCGGTGGCCCAAATCAGGGAGGGGCTGGAGAAGGTCTGGGGGGGACCCCGGCCGCCCCCCAGGGAGGATCGGGTACCTTGGCTGGTCACAGATGGGGCCCGGGGGGTCAAGGAGGGAGGTGAGGAGGTTTTCGGGGATCCCCGGCCGCCCCCGGGTGTCGGTACAGTGCAGGGTCCGCGGCTGATCGAAGAGCTGGACTGAGACGGGAAGATCCCGAGGAAACAGCCCTGGGAGAGAACCTGCTGGTGGAGAGGACTGACGAATATCCAGCGAACCAGGTCCAGGAAAGCTGCTCGTTAAGGGATAGGACTAATGAACTTCCAACGAAACAGTGCCAGGAGTGACTCTCATTAAGCGATGGGACTGAGGAGATCTGGCAGAAGAGACCTGGCTCATTAAGGCATGGGACGAACCAACATCCAACAAACCACGCCGAGAAATGACCCTCATTCAGGAACGGGACTCATTAAAGGAGGGGATTGACAAGAGCCCGAGGAAGTGGATTCAGGAGAGAACCCGCTCATCAGTGATCCAGGCTAAGGATGACCCAAGGAGGGCCGGACTAAAGAACATCCCACAAACCCGGCCCAGGAGTGACGCTCAGCACGGCATGGGACTGGTTAGGGCCGGGCCTAAGGAGTGGTGAAACACCATTGGGAGAGATCCTGAGAGAACTGGGGCTCTGGGCTAATGAGGGGCTGCTAAAGCTGTGCAGGAAGGAGCTGACCCCTTCCCAGTGCAGCCTCCCGGGGGGCTCCAGTGGGGACCCCAGTTCCCCCCCATAAAGCTTTCACACAGGGTACACTGGATACCCCCAGCTCCCTCCCCCCGTGTCCCCCTCCAGCACTGAGACCCCCCCAAATCCCAGCCCCCACCAGCCATGGTTCCCCCCGAGCTCTCCCTGGCTCGTGTGTCCCCCCAGCCCTGCTGGGGATGGTGACACACAAGCTGCACGGTGGCACCTCAGGGGTCGCAGGCTGTGCCAAGGCGTAGCCCCCCACCCCAAAATCTTGTTGGGGGTCTGGGGGTGCAGTCCCCCCAAATCCCAACACCCCTTTTTTGTTTTGTACCTGTCCCTGGAATAAAGGAGACGTGGCTCAAGAGTGACATCTGAGGGTTTTGTTGGGAGGAAGAGTTTGGAGAATGGTGGGGGGGTTTGGGGTGGGGGGCTCTGCCACAGCTGCACCCACAGAATTTCTACCCCTCCAATGCCCTTCCTGGTTTTGGGGTCTCCCCGACCCCCTCCAAGGTTTTTTGGACACCCCCCCCAAAATCCCTCTGTCACCCTTCCCCCCCCCCCCCGTTTTGGGTTTTGCAGGGATCAAACCAAGATCGCCCCAAAACTTCGAGTCCCCCCAAATTTCCCCCCGGGGGCTTTTTGCCCTCCCTCCTCCAGGGGTTTTTATTCTCCCCCCTCCCCTCTTGGGGTACTTTTGCCACCTCCATTTTTGTCACCCGCCAAAACCAACACCCAGGTCCCCCAACACACTTTATTCACAGTCCGGCCCCGTCCATGCCCTCTCCCCGCCACACAGGGGGGTCCCGCTGTCACCTCCCCCCACCCCAGGGTCCCCACCCCTACACGGGCGTCCCGGTGTCACCTCCCGCCCCCGGGGTCCCACCCTCGTGTCCCTCCCCCCTTCCCCTATTTACAGCTCTGGGATGTGGCACCGACAGGGGACAGCGAGGGGCACCGAGGCCGACACAGGGCACGGGGTGGGTTTGGGGACATCAGCTCTGTGTCACTGTCCTGTCCGTGTGTCCCCACCTTGGAGTCACCGTGTCCTGCCCTTGTCCCAGTCCAGGTACCCCCCACTGTCTCCCAGCTCGGTGTCACCAAATCCCTAAACCTGTGCCACAACTCGTGTGACCCCAGGTCAGTCACCACGTCCCGCCCATGAAACACTCCGTGCGTCCCCTGCCATGGTGACACGATGTCCCCTGTCTGTGGCACAGTCGCTGTGTCCCTCACCAGGGTGTCCCACAGTCTGCGTGTCCAGGGCACCAACAACCGGAGCATTGTCCAATTGTCCCTGCGTCACCACTGCGGGGTTCCCCTTAGGGCACAGAGAGCAGGCGATGCCCCCAACTGTCCTTGTGTCCCCACACGCCGGTGCCACTGTCCCCGTGCCCCCCTCGGGGCACAAAGAGCGGGGACAGCGTCCCACTGTCCCTGTGCCCTCTGCAGCGTCCCCTCAGGGCACGAAGAGCGGGCGGTGTCCCCGGCGGTGCCTCCTGAGCGCGGCGCTCCGGGCGAAGCTCTCGCCGCACTCCACGCAGATCAGCGGCTCCTGCCCGCGCCCGCTCTCGCCGCCCGCCGGCCCCCTCGCCCTCGCCCCCCGCCCGCGGCCCCTTCAGCGCCCTGGCGGCGCCCGCGGGGTGGGCGCAGCGCCGCGGCCGCGCCGCCCCCGGCCCGGCGTGGGTGCGCTGGTGCTTGATGAGGTTCTTGCTCTGCGTGAAGCTCTTGCCGCACTCGGCGCAGCCGTACGGGCGCTCCCCGGTGTGGATGCGCTGGTGCTGGATGAGGTTGGAGCTCCAGGAGAAGCTCTTGCCGCAGTGGCCGCACCTGTACGGCTTCTCGCCGGTGTGGGTGCGGCGGTGCTGCACCAGGTGCGAGTTCTGCGAGAAGCTCTTGCCGCACTCGCCGCAGGTGCTGGGCCGCTCGCCCGTGTGCGTGCGCTGGTGCCGCAGCAGCTTGGACCAGTGGCTGAAGCTCTTGCCGCACTCGTTGCAGATGAAGGGGCGCTGGCGGCCCCCGCCCCGCCGCCCCCCGCCCTCCTCGGAGCCCCCCGCGGCCGGGCCGGGGGTCCCCCGGGGCGGCGCGGGGCGCAGGGGGCTGTGCGGGATCACCGTGCGGATGATCTCGTGCGGCAGCACCTCGGCCTCGCCGTCGCTCACGATGCCATCGTCGGCTGGGGGCGGCACGGGCAGGGGGTGAGAGCACGGGAGGGGCTGCGACCCCACCCCAAATGTTTATTGTACCCCGAAAACGGGTTGGGCTCCCCCTCCCCGAATGCTCCTTGTGCCCTAAAAGGGTGCCTGGAGCCTCCCCGGTTTGCCTGCAGCCTCCCCAAAAGGTTTGTTTGACCCAAAAAAGGCTGGAACCCTTCCCCAAATGTTTCTTGTGACCCAAAAAGGGGCTGGGCCTTCTCCCCAAATATTTGTTGAGCCTCAGAAAGGGGTTGGACCCCTGACCAAAAGTTCATTATATCCCAGAAAGGGCTGCACCCCTGGCCAAATATTCATAGTGATCCAAAAGAGTTAGATCCCCATCCCAAATGTTCACTGAATCCCAAAATGTGGCTGGATCCCTGACCCAAATCTTCACTGTGACATAAGAGGGGGCACAAAAGGGGCTGTGGCCCCCTCCTGGTGTCCAGTGCACCCCAGAAAGGGCCTGTGTGCCCCAAAAATGGGTTATGCCCCCTCCTGGAGTCTCTGGAGCCACCCCAAAGTACCTGAAGGCCCCCAAAATTCCCCATACTCCCTTATTGGGGGGTCTGGAATCCCCTCAAAAGGGTTTTAAACCCCCTCAAATGCCTCTACCCCCACCAGTGTTTGGAGACCCCCAGAAGTGCTTTAAACCTCCTTCTTGGGGTGCCTGGACCCCCCCCCCCAGAATTTCCTTTACCCCCTTTCTGGGATATCTGGAGCCCCCCAATCCCCCCCCCCATCCACTTTTGGGGTGTCCCCCTCACCAATGAAGACCCTCCGGACCACGTCCCCCTCATCCGAGTCCTGCAGCTCCACCACGTCTGGCTCATCCTGCTCCATGGGGGCTCCCGGGGGGGCTGTGGCATCAAAGGGGGCCCTGAGCACCCCAAAACCCCACAGGACCCCCCCCCCAAGCTGCAGAAACCCACACAGCCCCCAATTCCAAAGGATTGTTTAGATCTTGGTTCCTGATGTGCCCCTCAAATGTCTCAGTGTGACTCTAAAATCCCTTCAATTTCCCTGTACCCCCCCAAATCCTCCTGTGTTACCCCCCCCCAAACCATTTAGGGTGATCCCAAATACCCTCATGCCCCCCTGTCATCCCCCCAAAAACCTCTCTGCCACCCAACCTGTTCCCTCCAAAATCTGCATCACCCCAAATCTCTTCATGTCCCCACAAATCCCTCAGTGTAACCTCAAACTCCTCCACATTCCCAAATCCCTCTGTGCCCCCCCAGATATCCTCATTTACCCCAAAATCCCTTTGTGTCCCCCCAATCCTTCTGTGTGACCCCAAATCCCTCTGTGCCCCCCCAAAACACCGTGTAATCCCCAATTCCTCCCCCACCTGCTCTCTGGTGGTCTTGGGGGGGTCCCACAGCTGCTCTGGACTCAGCCCCCAAAATCTGGGGGGGAGGAGGAATGGAAGGACACAGATTGGGGGGGTTACAAAGGGGGGGTCACCCAGTGCCCCCCAAAATCACCCGGGGTTCCCCAAATCACTCAGAGTCTCCCCAAATTACCCCCAGTCACCCCCATTTTGCTTCCCACCCTCTTTAATTTTGGGAAGGGAGAGCAAAAGAAAGACTGAGCCCCAGGAACCTTCCCCAAAATTCACTCCCCACCCCAAATTCAATACTGGGGGACACTCCCAGGTTTTTTTTAGGGATTCCCCCCTCTCCTGCTCCCCCCTCCCAAAATGGTTCATCCACAGCCCCCCCATCAAATCCAACATGGCAATATCCCAATTTTTTTGGGGGTCCCCACTCTCATTTTCCCTCTTTCTGCCGCCCAAAGCAGCACCTGATCCCTCTCCCCAGCCCCAAATCCATCTCCCCTCCCAAATCCAGGAGAGTGGTTATCCCAAACTGCGGGAGGGTGTTCCCAATTTTTTTGTGGGGTGTCCTCACTCTCCTCTTTTCCAAACCTAAAAACGGCACCTCCCTCCTCCCCTTCCACTGCTGCCCCCTGCCATTGCCTCCCCCCCTCCCAAATCCAAGACCGGGGTATCCCAAATCGGGGAGGGGTCTCCTAAATTTGGGGGAAGGAGGGGGTGGGGGGGGGTAGAGAGAGAGAGTGTTCTCCTTTTTCCATCTTTTTCATCCCTAAAAACGGCGCCTCATTTCCACCGCCCCCTCCGTCCCCCGGCCCCAATCCATCCCTGGTATCCCCACTTGGAAGGAGGGGGTCTCCCAAATATTTTTGGGGGAGTCCCCGCTCTCTTCCCTCCCCTCCCCACCCCCAAAACCCGCCGTTCATCCACATCCCCCACGTCCCAAATCTTTTGCCACCCCTCCTCCATCGCCTCCCCATCCCAAATCCAAATCCGGGGATATCTCCAATTGGGGGGGGGGGGTGGTGGGTCTCCCAAATTTTTTGCGGCAGAATTCCCACTCTCCTTTTCCCTCATTCCCAACCCCCCAACGGCGCCCCCTCGCCATCGCCTCCCCCAACCCAAATCCAGCATCGGTGTATCCCAAACTGGGGGGGGGTCTTCCAATTTGTTTTTTTTTTTTTTTTTTGAGGGGGGGTCTCATCTCTTTTCCCTCCCCTTTCCCCCCAAAACCGGCGCTTCCCCGCGCTCCCCCCGCGCCCCCCACTCACCTCGGCGGCTCCGGGACTCGGGAGGGGCCGGGGGGGGCTCCGCAGGGGCCCGGGGGCGGCTCCGGGGGTCCCGGCGGGCTCGGAGCTGCGGGGCGGGCGCGGGGCCGGCAACAGGAAGGTCCCGTCATCCCATTCCCCGCCGGATGCGCCGCCGGGAAAAAAGCGGGGGAAAAACGCTGGGAAAAGCGGGGGGGAAACCTTGGAAAAACGGGAATTTGGGCGGGGGGAACCCCTATGGGGGAAAAAAAAAAGGGCGGGTGCCAGCAGGGACACCCCCGAACCGCCCGGTTTTGAGTGGGGGGGAATTGCGGGGATTCCGCGAATTGTCGGGGTTTTGTTATTTTGGGAAGGGGGGATGTTTTCCAAGCGGGAAATGGATCGGGCCGGGGGGTGGGGGGGGGGGGGGGTTGGACAGGGTGGGTTTGGGGGGACTAAAGACAAGGGGGCCCCCCCAAAGTTCTCCCCCACCTTCCTGCTTTGTGTAACGGCAGCGACGCGTTTCCTGCCCCCCCGGGAATTAAAAATGGTTGGAATTACGCAACGGGGGCGGAGGGCTCGGCGGCGGCATCCCGGGATTCCGCGGCCGGCGGGATCGGGGCTGCGGGGTGAGCCCTGCGCCCCCAAAAACCCCCGATCGACCCCCCGGAGGGTTCATGGGGGTGTTTTGTGTCTCCCCGCCCTCGGGAATCAGAAATGGTTGGAATTACACAAGGAGGGATCGCGAAATCCCGAATAGCGGCACTGAGGGGTAGCGGGACCGGAGTTTTGGGGTGTCCCCCCCCAAATTCCCCCTCACGAGGGCCTGGAGGGTTCAGCAGTGGCATGCAGGAATTTTGGGGTCAGGTAATAGTAAGATTGAGGTTCTGGGGTGCGTCCTGCACCCTCCAAACCCCGAGGCCCTCACCCGATATTCTGGGGGTGCTTTTCCTGCCCCCCTCCCTCCCGCCACCAAGGATTAAAAATGGTTGGAATTACACAACGAGGCTGAGAATCGTGAGATTGTGGGATTGGGGTTTTGGGGTGCTCCTTGTGCACTTTTATCTCCTGAGCCCCCCAGAGGGTTTGGGGGTGCTGGGGTAGGAGTAGGGGGTCCCCGTCGCCTTCCCCCACCCCAGGCACTGCTTCCTGGAGGATGGGAAAAGCTCCATATGGCCATACTGGAATCACTGGGAGTGACCCCAAAACCTCACAGGGGGACTGTCGTCACTCCCCAGCTGATGTCCCCAAATCCGCATGGTGGGATGAGGCTGCTTGGGCACCTTTTATTGACAGTATCAGATCTGTGTGTCCAAGTCCTAGGATTTCCACCCTGGGGTCCCCATTCCCGTCATGGAGTCCCTGTCCCCACCCTGGGGTCCTCATCCCAGCGTCTTCATCCCAATGTCCCCATCACAGTGTCCCAACATCCCCATCCATGTGTCTCCATGCCAATCCCAGCGTCCCCACAGGGTCATCCTGGTGTCCCTGTTCCCATCCTGGTGTCTCCATCCTCATCCTGACCCCTCATGGCATCTCCATCTTGGTGTCCTTATCCCCATCCCAATTGCCTTATCCCCACTGAGAGTCCCCACAGGTGTTGGTGTCCCCATTCTGGTGTCCCCCATCCTGGTATCCATGTCCCCATCCAGATGGCTCTTTTTCTCCTCACATTTTTCACTGTTTTCATTTCTATCCTTTCTTGCTCTTTTTATATCCTTTTTCCACCATTTCCCCCCCCTCACGTTTCCTGCCCTTTTCCCTGTCACATTTCCATCCTTTTCCCCCTCATATTTCCGTCCTTTTTCCGCCTCATGTTTCCATCCTTTTTCCCCTCACGTTTCCATCCTTTTTCCCCTCACATTTCTGGCCCTTTTCCCCTCACGTTTCCCGCTCTTTTCTCCCCTCACGTTTCCCGCTCTTTTCTCCCCTCACGTTTCCCGCCCTTTTTCCCCCTCACATTTCCTTCCCATCCTTTTCCCCCCTCACGATTTCCACCCTTTTTCCCCCTCACGTTTCCCATCCTTTTTCCCCTCAGATTTCTGGCCCTTTTTCCCCTCACTTTTCCGGCACTTTTCCCCCCTCACA
Source organism: Erithacus rubecula (assembly GCF_903797595.1). NCBI lineage: Eukaryota > Metazoa > Chordata > Aves > Passeriformes > Muscicapidae > Erithacus > Erithacus rubecula. Next base: position 538,728 of record NC_136682.1, on the reverse strand, counting down.
ATTCCAACCCTTTTTTCCCCTCACGTTTCCCATCCTTTTTCCTCTCACATTTCTGGCCCTTTTCCCCCCCTCACGTTTCTGGCCTTTTTCCGCCTCACATTTCCCGCCCTTTTTCACCACACACTTCCAGCCCTTCTTCCCTCATATTTCTGACCTTTTTCCCCCTCACGTTTCCACCCCTTTTTTCTCTCACCTTTTCCCACCCTTTTCCCTTCACCTTTTCCCCTCACTCCTCCCCAGGCTCTGGTGTGTGGAGGCACTGGAGGCGGCCATGGACTGGTTCCATTGCTGGCGCTGCTTTCGCCAAGAGGGCGCCCAGTTCACCATCACCACCTGCGGCCACATCCTGTGCGAGAACTGTGGGGCCACTGGTAAAACTGAGGGAAACCCTCAATTTAAGCCTTTAAAATGCTGAGGAAGGGGGAGTTTCCTTCAATTTAACCCCTTAAAACAAGGGGTTCACTTGTTCAAGGGGGAAACAAGGGTTCACTTCAACTCAAGCAAATAAATTGGGCTCCTAGAATATTGGGAAAGAGACTTTCCTCTTGGTTTCTGTCCTTTAAATCATGGGAAATGGAGGATCCTGCCTAAAATGAGAGGAAATGGTCCATTTTCCTCAAGGAACACAATTTTTGGGACATTCGGACATATTTTTCTCACACTTTTCTCACTTTTTTCTCTCCCTCCCACAGGTCCCTGCCCGGTCTGTGCCACCTCCTGCCACTACCTGCCTCTGTCGCAGCAGGCAAGGGCCCACCATGTTGTGCCCCACATCCCCTCACCCTCACCCCTTTCCAGCCTTTCCCCCCTGCCATTTCCCATCCTTTTGACACCCCCACGCCCAACAGATGCGCCCAGAGGTGAAGGTTTTCTTCAAGAACCCGGTGGACCTCGCCCTCAAGCACTTCACCCAAATCACAAAGGTGAGGAGGACACAGGTGAGGGGGGGGGGTGAGGCTCCATCACTGTCCCCAGCCCCACACACGGGGGCGTCCAAGGGGGTGACCTGTGTCCCCAGGTGTGCCAGTTCCAGCTGGCACAGGCGCAGCTGAAGGTGGATGCACAGCGGGACAGAATTCGGCAGGTGCAGGCGGACCTGGAGAGGGTCATAAAGGAGATGGGGGAGATGAGGAGGTGAGTGGGACGCCATGATAGGGGGGCAATCCTCCATCTTGGGCTCCTCTGGGCATGTGGGTGAGGCAGCACTCCTTGGTCAACACCTTGGTGAATCCTCATCCTTCTGGCTGTTTTCCTTCTCAGGGAGGTGGAGTCATTTCGCCGGGAGAATGCGGAGCTGCACCGCACGCAGGTGGCCCCCAAAGCCCCCCTTCCCTGGCTCCCAAACTGCCCCCAAAGCCCCCCTTCCCTGGCTCCCAAACTGCCCCTCAAACTCCCCCTTCCCAGGCTCCCAAACTGCCCCTCAAACTCCCCCTTCCCAGGCTCCCAAACTGCCCCCCAAACTCCCCCTTCCCTGGCTCCCAAACTGGCCCCCAAACTCCCCCTTCCCTGGCTCCCAAACTGGCCCCTCAAAGACCCCCCTGTCCCTACCTTCACTCCCAAACTGCTCCCCGAAGCCCCCCTTCCCCTACCCTCACTTTCAAACTGCCCCCCAAAATTCCCCTGTCCCTCCTCTCACCCCCAAACTGTCCCAACAAACTTCCCGTCCCCCAAAACTGCCCTCCAAATCTCCCCACAGCTTTCCCCAGGCTGGAACTGGCACAGCTGCAGCAGCACCCCCCATCCTTCCCCCACACAGTCAGGTAAGTGCCCCCCAAAATTTTAAAGAGATTTTCCACACCCTAAAACCCCTCCCCATCCCCTCCTTGCTCACAGGGGTCTCCCCAAATTTTCTGTCTCCCTTCCAGTCATCATACAGCCCCGCCGGCAGCTGAGCAGCCAAGTGGTCAGGTAAGGGTGGGACATCCTAAATTTGGGGTGGGATTCCTCCAATTGCAAAGGGGGGGGTCCCCAAAACCTCCCACCCCTCTTTTGCAGCCGCTTGTCCTCACTGGAGCCCCCCCGGTCCCACAGTACCCCAAGATGGCAGGTAAGACCTCGCCCCAAATTGGGGCCACCCCAAAATAGGGGGGCTCCCATAATGTTTGACGTGCCCCCCACAGGTTGGCGTAGCCTACAGAGATTCAGGGACCCCTCTGGCCTCTAGCATGGGTGAGCAACTCCAAATCCTTCAGGATTTACCCCAAAATAATGCCCCAAGCACCACCCTTCAGCTGCAACCCTTACCCCCTTTCCTCATCTCGAAGGAGGGACCCCAAACCCCTGATCTCTCCTCACAGAGATGCCAAAAGCCCCTATAGTACCCCAAACCCCTGATCTCTCCTCACAGGGATGCCAAAAGCCCCTATAGAACCCCAAACCCCTGATCTCTCCTCACAGAGATGCCAAAAGCCCCTATAGACCCCCAAACCCCTGATCTCTCCTCACAGAGATGCCAAAAGCCCCTATAGGACCCCAAACCCCTGATCTCTCTCCACAGAGATGCCAAAAGCCCCTATAGGACCCCAAACCCCTGATCTCTCCCCATAGAGATGCCAAAAGCCCCTATAGGACCCCAAACCCCTGATCTCTCCCCACAGAGATGCCAAAAGCCCCTAACCCCTGATCTCTCCCCATAGAGACCCCCAACCCCCCATGGAAGGAGCCCGGAGCTCCCCAAACCCCCTACAGGACCCCAAGCCCTCCCAGAGAAACCCCTCAGCGCTGACCCTGCTCTGTGGGGTGACCTCAAAACCCCTTAACGCCTTTTTCCCTCCTTAGTGCCCTCCCCGGCTGGGACAAGCGAGGGGCAGGTACTGGGGGCACTGGGAGGGACTGGGAGGGGATGTGGGGAGCACCAGGAGGGATTTGGGGGCACTGGGAGGGTCTGGCATAAACTGGGAAGGGTTACCGGGAGGGACTGGAAGTGGGGGGTGGTTACTGGGAGAGTGTTTGGATTCCTGGCAGCACTGGGAGGGGAGGTTGAGGTTACTGGGCGTGGTGTTACTGGGAGTACTGGGAAAATTCAGTAGCCGCATCCCCAAATTCGGTAGCCAACCCCAAAATACGGTAGCCACCCCGAAATTCGGTAGCCAGGACCATTTTCCTTTATTTAGGGCTCTGCCCTGCGGCCGGCGAGGGACGGGCGCTCCCGGTGGGATCCCAATCCACGGCCATGAAGGACAAACAGGGACCTCTGAAGGGATCCGGGGCTCCTGCACCGGAGCTCCGGGGCTTCCCTGGGGCTGGCTGGAGGCAGAAGTTGAAGATTAATTTTTAAAAAATGAATTAAAAAGATGCCGATTTCGAGGCTATTTCGTGTCCGTTTGTGGGGCCGGGGGGCGGGAGGGGCGTGGCCTCCACCGGTTGTGCTGCCGGTGCTGCGTTCCTATTGGTTGGTGCCTCGATGTGGGCGTGGCAAAAGAGGAAAACGAGGGTTGGGGGACAATTGGGGAACAACGGGGGAAATTGGGTTACAATGGCGGGGGTTACGAGTGCGAGGGCCTTCGTTACGCAGGGAAGCGCCGATTGGTGGGAATCCGTTAAGGGGCGGGGCGTAAGGGCGGTCGGTGCTGGGGATTGGAAGCAAAGCACGGGGAGGGCGGGGCAGCGGGAGCGCCGGAGCCGGATTGGCGGCGAGGAGGGCGGGGCTGATCACGTGCCTTGATGTCACTTTCCGTTAGCGGCATTTCCGCGTCCTTTTCGGCCTGCGGTCGCCGCTGCTCCGGGAACGCTCCGAGAGCGGCCCGGGGACCCCAAAACCACCCGGAACCACTCCGAATTCCTCCGCAACAACCGCGGCTCCGCCTCTGGACTCTCCTGCGGTACGACCCGGGCCCGGGTGCGGCGCGGGGCTCGGCGGGGCCGGCCGGGGATGCCGCGGCGCGGCCCGCGCCATGTGGTACATCATGCAGAGCATCCAGAGCAAATACTCGCTGTCCGAGCGCCTTATCCGCACCATCGCCGCCATCCGCTCCTTCCCCCGGGACAACGTGGAGGATCTCATCGGCCGGGTGAGACGTCCCGCCTCTCCCGCGGCCCGGCCGGGCTGCTCCGGGCCCCCGGCGGCTCCGGGCTGTCCCCGCTGTCCCGGTCCCTGCCGAGCCTCCCTGGGCACTCCCACTCTCTCGGGTCCCGAGAGGGGAAGATTAGGGCATTTTCGCGTTGGTTTAGGGACTCTAAGCTTTTCCTTCCCCACTCCGGACCCCCGGGTGTGTGGCGCTGTTTGGTGACAGTGAATTGGTGAAACACAAGGAGGAGCCGGGATTGAGACCGGGAGCGTTCTTGGGAATGAACCCCCGGGATTTCTCTGGATTCAATCTTTCTGAAGGGGTGGGATTTGCTGACTCCGAGGCGGTTCCTGCAAACCGCCGGGGTTTGTGTGAATTGACCCTTTCTGAAGGGATGGAAGGGGGCAGTTCCTGACTCGGGGGGGTTCCTGTGCTCCCCAGGGCGCCGATGTGAACTGCCTGCACGGCACCCTCAAACCCCTGCACTGCGCCTGCATGGTGGCTGATGCCGACTGCGTGGAGCTCCTGCTGCAAAAAGGAGCCGAGGTAAAGCTCTGGAAAAACTGAAAACTGATGGAAAATGCCGAGGAAAGGGGTGGGGAAGTCAGGAGGAGCTGATAAACAGCTGGGGTTAGAGCTGATGGGTTCAAGTTGGATTTTGGGAAAAAGTTATTCCCACAGTGTCACGGGGCACAAGCTCCAGGGACTGGGGTTTGGGCAATGCTCACGGCACCAGGTGGGATTTTTGAGTGCCCTGTGCAGGGCCAGGGCTTGGATTTGATGATCCTTGTACGATATTCTATGTGTTTGTAACTCCTCACAAAGTAGCATCAGGGAAATTGTTGTTCCTTTTTGGGCTGAGATTTTGGGAGCAGAGGAAGGATTCAAACCTAAATTTTTGTGCTGAGCTGTTGGGGAGGCTGAGGAGGGAGAATTAAAACCTAAATGTTTGCGCTGAGATTTTGAGAAGGAGATAGGATTGAAAAAAAATATTTGGGCTGTCATTTTGGGAGACTGGGAAGGAAGAATCAAACCCTAAATTTGCTGGATTTTTTACCCTGGCTGCTGGGCTAAAAACCCTTCCTCATTTTTTTTATTTTTACATTTGGCACCTTTGACTGTTACCCTGCTGCCAGCTCCATCTGGAGCCTCTCCAACCTTCATTTTCTCCCCCAGGTGAACGCCCTGGACGGCTACAACCGCACAGCCCTTCACTACGCAGCAGAAAAGGACGAGACCTGCGTGGAGATCCTGCTGGAGTACGGCGCCAACCCCAACGCCCTGGACGGCAACAAGGACACGCCGCTGCACTGGGCGGCCTTCAAGAACAACGCCGAGTGCGTGCGGGCGCTGCTGGCCAACGGCGCCCTGGTCAACGCCCTGGACTACAACAACGACACCCCCCTGAGCTGGGCGGCCATGAAGGGCAACCTGGAGAGCGTCAGCGTGCTGCTGGACTTCGGCGCCGAGGCGCGCGTGGTCAACCTCAAGGGCCAGAGCCCCGTGTCGCGGCTGGTGGCGCTGCTGGTGCGGGGCCTGGGCACGGAGCGCGAGGATTCCTGCCTGGATTTGCTGCACAGGGCCACGGGACACTTGGAGCTGCGGCAGGACGGGCGGCTGCCCTGGGAGGTGGCGCGGGACCCGCAGCTGTGCCAGCGGCTGTGGCGGCTGTGCGCGGCGCCGGGCTCGCTGCAGGCGCTGTCGCGCTGCGCCGTGCGCCGCTCGCTGGGCCTGCGCTTCCTGCCCCAGGCCGTGCAGCAGCTGCCGCTGCCCGCCTGCCTCAAGGACTACCTGCTGCTGCTCACCTGAGCGGGACCCCTGCTGCTGGCTGCTCCCCCTGCCCACCCGGGACCCCCGGCCCCTCAGCGCCGCCGGCATTTCCTCCCCGCGTTCCTTTCCATTGTGGCCCCTTCACTTCTCCTCCTGCCCTTTTCCATTTTGTCCTCTCACTTTTGTCCCCTCCACTTCTCCCCCTGCCCTTTTCCATCTTGTCCCCTCCACTTCTCCCCCTGCCCTTTTCCATCTTGTCCCCTCCACTTCTACCCCTGTCCTTTTCCATTTTGTCCTCTCACTCTTGTCCCCTCCACTTCTCCCCCTGTCCTTTTCCATCTTGTCCCCTCCACTTCTCCCCCTGTCCTTTTCCATTTTGTCCTCTCACTTTTGTCCCCTCCACTTCTCCCCCTGCCCTTTTCCATCTTGTCCCCTCCACTTCTACCCCTGTCCTTTTCCATTTTGTCCTCTCACTTTTGTCCCCTCCACTTCTCCCCCTGTCCTTTTCCATTTTGTCCCCTCCACTTCTCCCCCTGTCCTTTTCCATTTTGTCCTCTCACTTTTGTTCCCTCCACTTCTCCCCCTGTCCTTTTCCATTTTGTCCTCTCACTTTTGGCCCCTCCACTTCTCCCCCTGTCCTTTCATCCTCCTGCAGTGAACAATATCTCTCTGATGGCAAATTACATCCCAGCTGTTGGATTAATCTGTTTTTCCCCCTTTTTTGGTCTGGTTTGTTTTTTTTTTTTTTTGTCTTGGGAAAGGAAGGATTTAAAGGAAAATTCTCCTGTGAGGAAGGAAGCAAGGCAGGAAATTGAGGGTTGGGATGCAGAGAATTCATGTGGGATGCATTGGGTGAAAATCAAAGATCCAGGTTTAGATCTGAACTCTGCAATTCTTGTGGGCCAAGGAAATCTCCAGAAAGCTCCACATGGAGCTGAGGGCTTCCCTGCCACCTCCTCAAGCTCTCCCTGAGGTTTCCCACCAGGAATTCACCCTTTGGTGTTGGTTTTGGGGATCTATTCCAGGGTCCAGTGGAAGAGCAGCTCTCCAAGGTGAAACTTAGCAGTTAAAAACTGTCATTGTTATTTTCTGGGAGGAACTTGGGGGTGAAAGCTCAAATTCCACCTCTTGTATCCCTCTTTGTTGTGCTGGGCAGTGAAATCCTGAGGATCAGGAGGGATTTGGGGTCAGTGTGATCCAAGTTTGCCTTCCCATGGATTCACAGAGACCTGGACCACTTGAATAAGCACTGAATTTATTGAAACAACACCATTTCGTGACTTTTAACCCTAAAAACCTCAACCTCCACCACCCATCCTCAAACTCATCATTCCATTGCTTGGGGACCAATTCGCAAAACGCCATAAAAATCTCTCAAAAGCCCCAAACAACTGTGGGAAAAGGGGATTTTTGGGGGTTCCTCAGGGCTGGGCCACTGTCCCTGTCACAGGGTGGCTTCGGGGACCAGCACCTTGCGGGTCAGGTGCTCCAGGTGTGCCGTCTCCGACGTGTCCAGCTCGATGTTGTACTTGGCCAGCACCTTGAGGATGGGCCGCAGCTTCAGCCACCACTGCTCCTTGGGGATGCGGTGCCTGGAGGGGGGACAGAGCAGGGACAGGCTGGGGACATCCCTGGGGAGGGGATCCCCAGCTCTGTGCCCCTGGGGAAGGGAGGGACACTCACTCAAAATCCGTCTGCTGGCGCAGCTCGGAGATGGGCTGGAAGGTCAGGCTGCGCTTGCGCATCCCCAGCAGGCAGGCGGAGTCGGCGGTGTTGGCAAAGATCCGCCCTGCCAGGGACACAGGGGGGTTTGGGAGACTCCTGGAGGCAGCTGGGAGCCCTTGGAATCCACCAGGGGTGTGCCAGGGAAGGGTGGGAATGTTAAGGAAAGGGAGAGCACATAGGAAGTGGAGTTGGGATCCTCCTGAAGTAAGGGTTGGGAATATTTGGGACCTTCCAGGAATGTGGGAGGAAAGGGTGGGAATATTTGGGAATGTTAAGGAAAGGGGGAACACCTAGGAAGTGAAGTTGGGGATGTTTTCGATACTCCTGGAGTAAGGGTTGGAAATATTTGGGAACTTACAGGGATGTGGGAGGGAAGGGTGGGAATGTTAAGGAAAGGGAGAACACCTAGGAAGTGAAGTTGGGGATGTTTTCAATACTCCTGGAGTAAGGGTTGGAAATATTTGGGAACTTACAGGGATGTGGGAGGGAAGGGTGGGAATATTTGGGAATGTTAAGGAAAGGGGGAGCACCTAGGAAGTGGAGTTGGGATCCTGCTGGAGTAAGGGTTGGGAATATTTGGGACCTTCCAGGAATGTGGGAGGAAAGGGTGGGAATATTTGGGAATGTTAAGGAAAGGGGGAACACCTAGGAAGTGAAGTTGGGGATGTTTTCGATACTCCTGGAGTAAGGGTTGGAAATATTTGGGAACTTACAGGGATGTGGGAGGGAAGGGTGGGAATGTTAAGGAAAGGGGGAACACCTAGGAAGTGGAGTTGGGGATGTTTTCGATACTCCTGGAGTAAGGGGTGGGACTATTTGGGACCTTCCAGGAATGTGGGAGGGAAGGGTGGGAATATTTGGGAATGTTAAGGAAAGGGGGAGCACCTAGGAAGTGGAGTTGGGATCCTGCTGGAGTAAGGGGTTGGGAATATTTGGGAACTTACAGGGATGTGGGAGGGAAGGGTGGGAATGTTAAGGAAAGGGGGAGCACATAGGAAGTGAAGTTGGGATCCTGCTGGAGTAAGGGTTGGGAATATTTGGGACCTTCCAGGAATGTGGGAGGGAAGGGTGGGAATATTTGGGAATGTTAAGGAAAGGGGGAGCACATAGGAAGTGGAGTTGGGATCCTCCTGAAGTAAGGGTTGGGAATATTTGGGACCTTCCAGGAATGTGGGAGGGAAGGGTGGGAATGTTAAGGAAAGGGGGAACACATAGGAAGTGAAGTTGGGGATGTTTTCGATACTTCTGGAGTAAGGGTTGGGAATATTTGGGACCTTCCAGGAATGTGGGAGGGAAGGGTGGGAATATTTGGGAATGTTAAGGAAAGGGGGAGCACCTAGGAAGTGGAGTTGGGATCCTGCTGGAGTAAGGGGTTGGGAATATTTGGGACCTTACAGGGATGTGGGAGGAAAGGGTGGGAATGTTTGGGAATGTTAAGGAAAGGGGGAGCACCTAGGAAGTGAAGTTGGGGATGTTTGGGATCCTCCTGGAGCAGGGGTTGGGACTATTTGGGATCTTCCAGGAATGTGGGAGGAAAGGGTGGGAATGTTTGGGAATGTTAAGGAAAGGGGGAGCACCTAGGAAGTGAAGTTGGGGATGTTTGGGATCCTCCTGGAGCAGGGGTTGGGAATATTTGGGACCTTACAGGAATGTGGGAGGGGATGTTGGGAATGTTTGGGATCATCCAGAGCAGAGAACACCCCCAGAATCCCAGGTGAGGGTGTTTTGGGAATGCAGGGTCACTCTGGGGTCCCTGTGGGATCCCCCCACCAGCAGCACCCACCGTGCCGGGAGCACTCCTTGATCTTCCCGGTGACCCAGGCCACAGCCTTGGCTCCCATCTTGGTGCCAAAATTTCGGTCAAAAGGGGTGGGGCTGCCTCCCTGTGCCAGCAGAACCCAGGTGAGCCAGGGAAATCCCCCAACCCCATTCCCAGGGGAATTCCCAAACCCTCACCTCATTCCCAGGGAATTCCCACCTGCTGCATGTGCCCCAGGACGTTTTTCCTGCAGTCAAAAACCCCTTTGCCCTCCTCCGAGTAGAGGTTGTAGATGAAATCCGTGGTGTAGTTCTCATTGCAGCGCTCGTTCCTACAGCAGGGACAGGGTCAGGCCCAAATCCCACAGTTTACCCCATCCCAAACAATTCCCCTGATCCCAAACCCCTCACCACAGCGAGACCCTAATTCCCCTGATCCCAAACCCCTCACCACAGCGAGACCCCAATCCCCTGATCCCAAACCCCTCACCACAGTGAGACCCCAATCCCCTGATCCCAAACACTGGCACCACAGCGAGACCCCAATCCCCTGATCCCAAACCCCTCACCACAGCGAGACCCCAATCCCCTGATCCCAAACACTGACACCACAGTGAGACCCCAATCCCCTGATCCCAAACCCCTCACCACAGCGAGACCCCAATTCCCCTGATCCCAAACCCCTGACCACAGTGAGACCCCAATTCCCTGATCCCAAACACTGGCACCACAGCGAGACCCCAATTCCCCTGATCCCAAACACTGGCACCACAGCGAGACCCCAATTCCCCTGATCCCAAACCCCTCACCACAGTGAGACCCCAATCTTCTGATCCCAAACCCCCCACCACAGTGAGACCCCAATCCCCTGATCCCAAACCCCTCACCACAGCGAGACCCCAATCCCCTGATCCCAAACACTGGCACCACAGCGAGACCCCAATTCCCCTGATCCCAAACACTGGCACCACAGCGAGACCCCAATTCCCCTGATCCCAAACACTGGCACCACAGCGAGACCCCAATTCCCCTGATCCCAAACCCCTGACCACAGTGAGACCCCAATTCCCCTGATCCCAAACCCCTCACCACAGTGAGACCCCAATTCCCCTGATCCCAAACTCCTCACCACAGCGAGACCCCAATCTTCTGATCCCAAACCCCTCACCACAGTGAGACCCCAATTCCCCTGATCCCAAACCCCTCACCACAGTGAGACCCCAATCTTCTGATCCCAAACCCCCCACCACAGTGAGACCCCAATTCCAATGATCCCAAACCCCTCACCACAGCGAGACCCCAATTCCCCTGATCCCAAACCCCTCACCACAGTGAGACCCCAATTCCCCTGATCCCAAACATCATCACCACAGCGAGACCCCAATTCCCCTGATCCCAAACCCCTCACCACAGTGAGACCCCAATTCCCCTGATCCCAAACCCCTCACCACAGTGAGACCCCAATTCCCCTGATCCCAAACCCCTCACCACAGTGAGACCCTAATCCCCCTGATCCCAAACATCATCACCACAGCGAGACCCCAATTCCCCTGATCCCAAATCCCTCACCACAGCGAGACCCCAATCCCCCTGATCCCAAACCCAGTCCCACAGGGTGCACAAGCTCACCCCCAAAACCCAGGGCTGACCTGAGCACAAGCCCCCTTTTCACCGAGGTTTTCATCTTCTCTGTCAGGTGGTCCACGTTGGCCTGCGGGGTCAGGAGCGCAGTCAGGAGTGGCGAGCTGCTGCTGGCACAGCCCTGGTGACACCGGGGACAGGGACAGGGCTGAGCCCACCTGCAGGTCACGGCTGCTGAAGGGCTCCTCGAAGATGTAGGCAGCATCAGCACCGGCTGCCAGCCCCGCCATGGTGGCCAGGTAGCCACAGAAGCCACCCATGGTCTCGATGATGAACACGCGGCGCTTGGTGCCCGCGGCCGACTGCTTGATCAGGTCACACGTCTGCAGAGGGGGCAGGATTTGGGGTCAGGAAATGGGATTTGGGGCCTGGGTGCCTGCCTCAGGCTGCTCGGTTAGCTCACATGTCTGAAATGGGGGATTTGGGGTCAGGAAAAGGGTTTGAGGGCAGGAGAGTTGGGGATTTCCATCGTGGTGGTGGTGGGATAAGGGCTTTGGGGTCAGGGGGATTTGGGGACTTCTGGGATCTCACTCTGGTGATGGTGTTTGGGCTGTGGGGTTTGGGGTGCTGGGGTCTCTGGTGATGGTGTTTGGGATCAGGAGGGGTTTGGGGTGCTGGGGTCTCTGGTGATGGGGTTTGGGGTGCTGGCTCTCACGTTGGTGATGGTGTTTGGGATCAGGAAGGGTTTGGGGTGCTGGCTCTCACGTTGGTGATGGGGTTTGGGATCAGGAGGGGTTTGGGGTGCTGGCTCTCACGTTGGTGATGGGGTTTGGGATCAGGAGGGGTTTGGGGTGCTGGCTCTCATGTTGGTGATGGGGTTTGGGGTGCTGGGGTCTCTGGTGATGGGGTTTGGGGTGCTGGCTCTCACGTTGGTGATGGTGTTTGGGATCAGGAGGGGTTTGGGGTGCTGGCTCTCACGTTGGTGATGGGGTTTGGGATCAGGAGGGGTTTGGGGTGCTGGCTCTCACGTTGGTGATGGGGTTTGGGATCAGGAGGGGTTTGGGGTGCTGGCTCTCATGTTGGTGATGGGGTTTGGGGTGCTGGGGTCTCTGGTGATGGGGTTTGGGGTGCTGGCTCTCACGTTGGTGATGGGGTTTGGGGTGCTGGGGTCTCTGGTGATGGGGTTTGGGGTGCTGGCTCTCACGTTGGTGATGGGGTTTGGGGTGCTGGGGTCTCTGGTGATGGGGTTTGGGGTGCTGGCTCTCACGTTGGTGATGGGGTTTGGGGTGCTGGCTGTCACGTTGGTGATGGGGTTTGGGGTGCTGGCTCTCATGTTGGTGATGGGGTTTGGGGTGCTGGGGTCTCTGGTGATGGGGTTTGGGGTGCTGGCTCTCACGGTGATGGGGTTTGGGCTGTGGGGTTTGGGGTGCTGGGGTCTCTGGTGATGGGGTTTGGGGTGCTGGCTCTCACGTTGGTGATGGGGTTTGGGGTGCTGGGGTCTCTGGTGATGGGGTTTGGGGTGCTGGCTCTCACGTTGGTGATGGGGTTTGGGGTGCTGGGGTCTCTGGTGATGGGGTTTGGGGTGCTGGCTCTCACGTTGGTGATGGTGTTGAGCGCGGTGTCGGCGCCGATGCTGAAGTCGGAGCCGGGGACGTTGTTGGAGACGGTGGCAGGGACGATGCACAGGGGGATGCAGAGCTCCTCAAAGCGTGCCCGGCCCTCCACCAGCTCCAGGCCTCCCGTGAACGCCTGCAGGACAATCAGGGGACAATGGGGACACTGACCACACCCTGACCACGCCCCAGACCAAGCCCCACTGACCTCAAAGCCACCGATGATTACAAGCGCGTGGATCCCAAATTTGGTGATGTTGGCGCTGATCTCTTCGAAATATTTTTTGGGCAGAGTCCTGGGAAGGGGAATCCCCCCTGGATGAGCCTGACCAGGGTGGCCAAATGATCCCAAAGGGTGGGGGGGGGCAGGGAGTCACCTCTTGGTGCCCAGTTTGGATCCTCCCAGCCCTGTCCAGTTGCCCACGGTATTCCAGCCAATCTCCTCCACCTGGGGGAGGAAACAAGGGGTTAATGGGGTGGGAGGAAGACCTGGGGTCACACTGGCCCCCCCTTACCCCTATCAGCGTGACACTGAGGTGACACAGTGTCCCCCAGCCCTATCAGAGCCATATTGGGGTCACACAATGTCCCCTGGCTCGGGGACAGCAGCAGATCTGACCCACAGCAGGGCTGGAGTTTGGACAGGGGTTAAACATCTCCATCCCAAGAGATTCCTGAGGAATCCACATCCCTGCAGGGGCTCAACTGCCCCTTTCCAGGCCCTTTTCTTGCAACCTTTTCCCACAGGGATCTTCCCATTGTGAAATCCAACCCTTCAAACCCATCCTACACTTCCCAGCCCATTTTCCCTATAGGAATCTCACCATCCCGAAGGCCAGCCCCTCGAATCCATCCAAAACCCCATTCCCTGTAGGAATCTCAGCATCCCAACCCCATTCCCAGCAGGATCTCCCACCCCAGCAGGGTCTCACCATGCCAGAGGCCAGCCCCATTCCCAGCAGGGTCTCCCCATTCCCAGCAGGATGTCCCCATTCCCAGCAGGGTCTCACCATGCCAGAGGCCAGCCCCATTCCCAGCAGGGTCTCCCCATTCCCAGCAGGGTCTCCCCATTCCCAGCAGGGTCTCACCATGCCAGAGGCCAGCCCCATTCCCAGCAGGATGTCCCCATTCCCATCAGGGTCTCACCATGCCAGAGGCCAGCCCCATTCCCAACAGGATGTCCCCATTCCCAGCAGGGTCTCACCATGTCAGAGGCCAGCCCCATTCCCAGCAGGATGTCCCCATTCCCAGCAGGGTCTCCCCATTCCCAGCAGGGTCTCCCCATGCCAGAGGCCAGCCCCATTCCCAGCAGGATGTCCCCATTCCCAGCAGGGTCTCACCATGCCAGAGGCCAGCCCCATTCCCAGCAGGATGTCCCCATTCCCAGCAGGGTCTCACCATGCCAGAGGCCAGCCCCATTCCCAGCAGGATGTCCCCATTCCCAGCAGGGTCTCACCATGCCAGAGGCCAGCCCCATTCCCAGCAGGGTCTCCCCATGCCAGAGGCCAGCCCCATTCCCAGCAGGATGTCCCCATTCCCAGCAGGGTCTCACCATGCCAGAGGCCAGCCCCATTCCCAGCAGGATGTCCCCATTCCCAGCAGGGTCTCCCCATTCCCAGCAGGGTCTCACCATGCCAGAGGCCAGCCCCATTCCCAGCAGGGTCTCCCCATTCCCAGCAGGGTCTCACCATGCCAGAGGCCAGCCCCATTCCCAGCAGGATGTCCCCATTCCCAGCAGGGTCTCACCATGCCAGAGGCCAGCCCCATTCCCAGCAGGATGTCCCCATTCCCAGCAGGGTCTCACCATGCCAGAGGCCAGCCCCTCGAAGCCGTCGTGCACGGCCAGCATGCGGTGCCCGTGGATGAGGCCGATCCTCACGGTCGCCCGCACGGCCGCGTTCATCCCCGCAGCTGGAGCACCCACGTTCATCACAGCCACCGTGTACCCGCTCTGGGGACAGGGACAGGGGCACAGTGGGCCTTGGGGACAGCAGCAGGGTTGGGGTGGGATTGGGGTGTGCTGGGTCCAGCCCCTCCCCAGTGCCCCCCTACCTTGGTGGCAGGCGGGCGGATGTGAGCCAGCAGCTTGTAGACGTTCCAGTTGTTCTGGAAGCTCCTGAAAATTGGGGGAATTGGGGGGTTTGGGATATTTTGAGGGCATTGGGGTGCAGGGACAGGGACAGGGAGGTGCCACCCACCGGCCCCGCAGCTTCAACGCCTCCTCGAAGCGTCCCTCGTTCATGGCTGTGGTGACGTCCTTGGTCTGGGAGCACAGAGGGGGATTGGGATAGGATCTGTCCCTGGGGTGTGATTGGGGTTTCCTGGGTGGGACTGGGGTGGGTTTGGGGACATCTCAGGTGTGGGAACCATCCCTGGGCTGGGCCTGGGGCCACTCCCAGTGTCCCCCCACTCACCACCTGGACACACTCCATCAGGGGCAGGCGCACGGCCTGGTTGCCGGACAGACTGACCACGCAGGCTGGTGTGTCCGGTGTCCCCTCCAGCAGCGCCATCACAGCCTCCACACCCATCCTGCTGGCCTGAGGGGACACAGGGGTGTCACCTCCCGGGGGTGGGAGCTGTCACCTCCAGGTCCCCTCGTTTGGGGCCAGGGTGAGGAAGGAGGTGCCCACCAGGATGCGGTCGAAGGCGGAGGGGGTCCCCCCGCGCTGGACGTGGCCCAGGATGGTCACCCTGGTGTCGTACCCCAGACGTTTCACCACCAGCTGTGGGGACACAGGAGAGCTCTGGGACTGGCCCCAAAAGGAGGGGGGGAAAGAGGGTTGTCACCCATGTCCCCTGTGTCCCCCTGTCCCCACTCACAGCCTTGATGTCGTCTGCGGTGATGGGCTTGCCGTGCTTGTCGATGGCACCCTCGGCCACGATGATGATGTTGAGCCTGGAGCCACCATCACGGGTCTGGGGGAGCAGAGGGTGATAACAGGGATGGGAACAGGGGGAGATTCTCCCCTTGTCTTCATCCATCCATCCATCCATCCATCCATCCATCCATCCATCCATCCATCCATCCATCCATCCCTCCATCCCACCTCGGTCAGCCTCCTGCACAGGTGCTCCTCCCAGTCGTCCTCAGGGGGTGACTCAGGGATGAAAACCCAATCAGCGCCGCAGGCCAGGGCCGTGATCAGTGCCAGGTACCTGAAATGGGGCCAAAACCAGCTTTTGAGCCACTTCCCCCAATTTTAGGGCTGACAAAACCCCCTCCCAGCTGCCACCAGTACATACCCGCAGTGCCGCCCCATCACCTCCAGCACGAACGTCCTCTGGTGGCTGCGGAGACAACAAAGTGTCACCCGCCCGAAACCACCCAAAACAGGGACATGGCGGGGGGGGGGAGGGGGGTGGGGACAACAAGGGCGTTGCTGTCACCTCTGTGCCGTGGTGCTGATGGCATCCACGATCTCGATGATGCGGTGCAGCGCCGAGTCGGTGCCGATGGTCATGTCGGTGCCGCAGAAGTCGTTGTCGATGGATCCCACCATGCCCACGATGTTCAGGTGGCTCGAGCGCTGCGCCTCCTCCGCCGTGATGCCACCTGGGGAAGGGGCGGGCACGAGGGGGGGCGTCACCCCCAGATGGTCACTCGGGGGGTGGAGGTGCCGCAGGGGTTGTTAGGGGGGGGGTAAACGTTAAGTTTTGGGTGATAAAACTAAATTTTGGAAGCAAAATTCTTTTGGGATCAAAGGTTTCCACACCTCCTTTTCCTAATGTGGGACTCCTCCAAAATGTCACCTTAGGGGGAAGGGGTGCCACAAATCTCCGTTTTTGGAAAAAAACACCAGTTTTTGGGTGCCACACCCTGTTGTTTTGAAGAACACCCTCTTCTTCCTCTGTGTTACCCCCCAAAATATCTTCAACAGTCCCACAAATCTCCATAATTAGTGAGGGGAAAAGAGCATTTTTTGAGTTTCACATCCTGATTTGGAACCAAACCTTTACGCACCCCTGTTATGCCTGTGCCCCCCCTCCAAAATGTCCCCTCGGGACAAAGACGCCCTAAACTTCCACTAGTAGGGAAAACCCCATCACGTTAGCGTGCCAAAACCTGAATTCTTGTGCGTTTTTGCGCCCAAACCTTTCCGATTCGGCTCCAACCCTTTCCCTCTGCCCCTCTCCCTCATCCCGGCGTGGTTCCGGGGCTCCCCCGGTGTGCCCCCGTACCGGTTTTGAGCAGCTCTGCCAGGAGCCCGCCCCACTCTGCGCGGAAGGTGTCGGCCCCGGTGAGGCTGCCGTCGCCGCCGATCACGCACAGGTTGGTGATTCCGCGCTTGACCAAATTGCGCGCGGCGCGGAGCCGCCCCTCGCGCGTGCGGAAATCCTGGCAGCGCGCGCTGCCGATCACCGTGCCGCCCTGGGGATGGCGTGGGGAGCGTGGCCTTGGGGCTGTCTGTCCGTCCCTGTGTCCATCCCCTCCTCTGCCCAGCCCTCTGTCCGCCCCCCATCCCATCCCCGCGTCCATCCCCTCATCCATCCCCGTGTCCATCCTTGTGTCCCCGTGTCCATCCGTGTTCATCCTTGTGTCCATCACCGTGTCCATCCCCTCATCCATCCCCGTGTCCATCCTTGTGTCCCTGTGTCCATCCGTGTTCATCCTTGTGTCCATCACCGTGTCCATCCCCTCATCCATCCCCGTGTCCATCTCCATGTCCGTCCTTGTGTCCCCTTGTCCATCCTTCTGTCCATCCCCGTGTCCATCCCCTCATCCATCCCCGTGTCCATCCTTGTGTCCCCGTGTCCATCCGTGTTCATCCTTGTGTCCATCCCCGTGTCCAACCCCGTGTCCATCCATGTCCATCCCTGTGTCCATCCTTGTGTCCCCGTGTCCATCCCCGTGTCCATCCTTGTGTCCATCCCTGTGTCCATTCCCATCTCCATCCCTGTGTCCGTTCCCTTGTCCATCCTTGTGTCCATCTCTGTGTCCATTCCCGTGTCCATCCCCGTGTCCATCCCCATGTCCATCCTTGTGTCCATCCTCGTGTCCATCCCTGTGTCCATCCCTGTGTCCATCCCCGTGTCCATCCCCGTGTCCGCCCCTCTCTTCCTCCCCCCATCCAACCTCTGGTTTTGGATAATTTTCTGCTAAGCTGGGGCTCAGACTGGGGCCAGTAAGGGACAAACTAGGAGCACACCAGTGCCCCCCCAGCCCAAAGGCAGATCCCCCAGTGTCCCCCTGTGCCTGTCCATGTCCCTGTCCGTGTCCCTGTGTCCCCCTGTCCCTGTCCCTCACCAGCTGCAGCATCATGGACACGCTGTCCCACGTGGCCTCCTTGATGTGCTCGCCGCCGTCCACCAGCCCCTGGTAACCCTGAGGGGACAGAGTGGACAGTCCTTAAATGTCACCTTTTCCCAAGTGTTATGGTGGGGACGTGGAATTTTGGGTTTGGGGCTGGCACTGACCTCATACACGAAGAACACCTTGGAGCCGGTGTAGAGCCCCACGCGCACCACGGCGCGCACGGCCGCGTTCATCCCTGCGGGACATCGCTGTCACCGCCGGACCCCTGCAACCCCCCGGCGACATCCCCAAAGCCACCACCCTGTCACCCCCCTGCGGCTGCCACCACCCTGTGGTGCTGCTCCCCCCACGCTCCCCCCAGGGGACACCCCAAATCCGGCCCCCCCGGCCCCCCCTTTCTCCCCCCTTGCAGCTGCCACCCCCTGGGTTATTTTTGCCCTGGTGACCTTTGGTGGCAGCGCCTGACACGGGTGACAAACACGGTGGCGGGGGAGGGGGGAGGGGACACTCCGGGGGGGCCACCCCGGCCTGGAACCCCCCTATGTCCGTCTGCCCCCCTGCTTGGGACCCCCGGAAAAATCCCAAATTTGGGGATGAATCCTCGAAAGTTTGAGCAATGCCGATTATTTTGGCTCAAAGCCAAAGTGCCACCAGTGTCCCCTTGGATCCCCCTCCCCGAATTTTGTCACAGTCGATCCCCCCCCCACGGCATCGCAAAACTCCCCCCGAGCTCCGCCCGACCCCCAAAATCCCGCCAAGGTCATTCCCAAAACCCCAGTCCAGGGAAAACTCTAACGGCTGTGGGATCAAAATCCCAATTTTTACCCCAGAAAGAGCGATTTTAGGGATTTGGCGGGGACTTTTAGGGATTTGGGGGGGAATTTCGGGAGGTTTTGGGATCCCAGAGATTTCAGGATCCCGGGGGATTTGGGGAGTTTTAGGAAGAGGGGGGAAAAATTTAGGGGGATTTCTAGGGATTTGGGGCGGGGTTTTGGATCCCGGGGGTTTTGGAGTCGCGGGGATTTGGGCTCCTGGAGATTTGGGGTTTGGGGTTCCCTTACCCTGCGCGTCCCCCCCGGAGGTGAGGACGGCGATGGCTTTGCCGACCCCCAGGGTCTCGGGGCGCCGGGGTCCCACGGGGCTCGGGGGCATTTTCCTGCCTGGAAAAAAGACGGAAAATCGGGAAATTCGGGCAAATCCCACGGCGGGAGGGCGGCTCTGTCCCTCCGGGTGGCGCTGCCAGCGCAGAGTGGCACCGCTGGGGGAGGAACACGGGGACAGGGACACGGGACAGCCCCGCTGCCACCGCCAGGACCCTCCCGCCCGGGGGGGCGCTGGGGGACTCCTTACTGGGGCTGCTCTGTCCTTACTGGTCCCAATCTGTCCTTACTGGTGCCAGTCTTGTGTTCTTACTGGTCCCAGTCCCTCCTTACCGGGGCCACTCTGTCCTTACTGGTTCCAGTCTGCATTCCCTGTGGTTACTGGTCTGCCCTCCTTACCGGTGCCAGTTTATCCTCCTTACTGGTCCCACTCTGTCCTTACCAGTCCCAGTCTGCGCTCCCTGTGGGACTTGCTCTGAACTCTTCACTGGTTCCAGTCTGTTTTCCTTACTGGTCCCAGTCCCCATTCCCTGCCGCTGCCTCTCCCGGTTCCCGCTGGCTGCCGGCTCCGGTGCGCGGGTGTTACTGGTGCCAGTCCAGGGATGTTACTGGTGCCAGTCCCCGTTCCCTGCCGATAACTCTCCCGGTTCCGGTTCCCTGCGGGTCCCTGTCTGGGGGCGCTACTGGTCCCAGTCCCCGTTCCCTGCTGATTCCAGTACCGCTCCCTCACCGGTTCCAGCTCATCGCCGGTCCCGGCGGGGGCGTTACTCGTGCCAGCCCGGGACCATCACTGGTTCCAGTGGCTGATCCCAGTGGGATCTGCTGTGCCTTCCTTACTGGTCCCAGTCCCTGTTCCCTGCCGCTGCCTCTCCCGGCTCCAGCTCGGTGCCAGTCCTGCTCCGCGGGCGTTACTGGTGCCAGTCCGAGGGAGTTACTGGTGCCGGAGCGGGGTCGTTACTGGCGCCAGTCCCCGCTACCCACCGGGAGCACCGAGATCCGCCAGCTCGGGCCGGGGGCGACAAGGACAGGACGGGGGGGGAGGAGGAGAGAGTCTGGGGACAGCGGGACCGCCACCACCGCACGGGGACAGCGGGACCGCCACCACAGCCAGCCCGGGGACAGCGGGACCGGCACCAACACAGCCCGGGGACAGCGGGACCGCCACCACGGCACGGGGACAGCGGGACCGCCACCACAGCCCGGGGACAGCGGGACCGCCACCACAGCCCGGGGACAGCGGGACCACCACCCCTGCACGGGGACAGCGGGACTGCCACCACCGCCCGGGGACAGCGGGACCGTCACCACGGCACAGGGACAGCGGGACCGCCACCACAGCCCGGGGACAGCGGGACTGCCACCACCGCCCGGGGACAGCGGGACCGCCACCACAGCCAGCCCGGGGACAGTGGGACCGGCACCACCGCCCGGGGACAGCGGGACCGCCACCACCGCCCGGGGACAGCGGGACTGCCACCACCGCACGGGGACTGCGGGACCGCCACCACGGCACGGGGACAGCGGGACCGGCAGCACGGCACGGGGACAGCCCGGACAGCGCCACCATAGCCCGGGGACAGCGCGGGGACACGGGCTCGGGGAGCTGGGATTGGCCGCGGGGAGCGCTGTAATGAGATCGGGGTAATGGGATGGTGGTAATGGGATCAGAGTAATAGGATCGGCTGTAATGGGATCGGCTGTGATGGGATCGGAGTAATGGGATCGGCTGGAATGGGATCGGCTGGAATGGGATCGGTGTAACGGGATCGGCTGTAATGGGATCGGCTGTGATGGGATCGGCTGTAATGGGATCGGTGTAATGGGATCGGTGTAATGGGATCGGTGTAACGGGATCAGCTAAGATGGGATCGGCTGTTGTGGGACAGGCTGCAGGGGCCGGCTATTATGAGACTGACTCTGATGGGATCGGTTTTTATGGGATCCGCTATTATGGGATCGGCTGTAACGGTTTTGGATGCAGGCACCGGCTGTAACAGGACTCACTAGAGGGAGAAACTGGAATGGGATCAGCTGGAATGGGATCGGCTGTAGGAACTACAATGTACATGGGGTACACACACACATCCCTGTAGGATGACATCATCACAGGGTGATGCCCCATGCGGTAGCACGCCCCCCACAGAATGACCCCTGTAGGGTCACAGCCCCCACAGAATGACCCCCTGTAGGGTCACAGCCCCCACAGAGTGACCCCTGTAGGGTCACAGCCCCACAGAATGACCCCTGTAGGGTCACAGCCCCACAGAATGACCCCTGTAGGGTCACAGCCCCCACAGAATGACCCCTGTAGGGTCACATTCCCCACAGAGTGACCCCTGTAGGGTCACAGCCCCCACAGAATGACCCCTGTAGGGTCACAGCCCCCACAGAGTGACCCCTTTAGGGTCACATCCCCCACAGAATGACCCCTGTAGGGTCACAGCCCCCACAGAGTGACCCCTTTAGGGTCACAGCCCCCACAGAGTGACCCCTGTAGGGTCCCATCCCTGCCCAGGGTGACCCCTGTAGGGTCACAGCCCCACAGAGTGACCCCTGTAGGGTCACAGCCCCCACAGAGTGATCCCTGTAGGGTCACATCCCTCACAGAATGACCCCTGTAGGGTCCCATCCCTGCCCAGGGTGACCCTTCCCCTCTGCGTTGCCAGCCTGGCCCTCCAATCCGCCAGGGGGCGCTGTCATCTCCCAGCAAGGCGCGCCTCGCTCTCCGCCACTTCCGGCGGCGCCTCACCCGCTGCGTTCACTTCCGCTTCCGACACCTCCTCCTCGCTGCCGCCGTCGAGCCCGGGAGAACCGCGCGCGCTCGGGACGCTTCCGGTGCCACTTCCGCTTCCGGTCGGGCCGGCTGAGGGCGGCGGAGCGGCGGCTGCTCCGCTCCGCGCTCCGCTCCCTCCCGCTGCCCTCACACCGCAACCCGCCGCCGGGCCGCTCCCCGTGCCCGGTGCCGCCGCCGCCCCCGATGAGGATGGAGGCCCGGGGGGCGGCGCGGGCCCGGCCCGGCCCGGCTTTCAAGGGCTTCGGTACCGAGAGCAAGGTGGGGCCGCGGAACCGGAGCCGCGCTGGATCTTTCCTCACGGAATTACGGCGGGTTTGGGCGGGAAAGCG
Organism: Erithacus rubecula; assembly: GCF_903797595.1. Taxonomy (NCBI): domain Eukaryota; kingdom Metazoa; phylum Chordata; class Aves; order Passeriformes; family Muscicapidae; genus Erithacus; species Erithacus rubecula. The sequence goes on along the minus strand of NC_136682.1, from coordinate 516,794 downwards.
ATTTTGGGGAATATTTGGGATGGTTCCCCTGTGCTGCTCCTGGGACACTCGATCCATCCCCGGTTTTTCTGGGAAAACTCATCCCGAAAACCCCAAAAGTCAAATCCCGAACCCGTTTTTTTGGGTTTTCCCGGTTCCTACCGGGGGAATTCCGCCGGGAATTGAGCCCGGAGCTGCCGGCAGAACTTGGAAATTCGGGGTTTTTTTTTCCCGTTCTTTGGCTTTTCTGCTCTGTAAATTCTCTCCATAAAATTTGGGAGTTGTGACCTTTAGGAGTTGTGAATTTTGGGATTTGGGGATTTTAGGAATTGTGAGCTAAAGGAGTTTTGCGTTTTGAGGGCTGGGAATTTTTGGAAATTGGGAATTTTGGGAATTGGGAATTTTTGGGGATTGGGAATTTTGGGGATTGGGAATTTTTGGGGATTGGGAATTTTGGCGGCTGTGATTGTTCGGAATTGGGAATTTTAGGAATTGTGAATTTTAGGAATCGTGAACTAAAGGAGTTTTGCGTTTTGGGGGAATTTTGGGAATTGGGAATTTTGGGAATTGGGAATTTTTGGGAATTGGGAATTTTGGGAATTGGGAATTTTGGGAATTGGGAATTTTTGGGAATTGGGAATTTTTGGGGATTGGGAATTTTGGCGGCTGTGATTGTTCGGAATTGGGAATTTTAGGAATTGTGAATTTTAGGAATTGTGAATTTTAGGAATTGTGAACTAAAGGAATTTTGCGTTTTGGGGGAATTTTGGGAATTGGGAATTTTGGGGATTGGGAATTTTTGGGGATTGGGAATTTTGGCGGCTGTGATTGTTCGGAATTGGGAATTTTAGGAATTGTGAATTTTAGGAATTGTGAATTTTAGAAATTGTGAATTTTGAGAGTCATAAATCCCAGCCCACCCTGGGACACCCTTTTACTTTTCCCTGTAATTTTCCTGGATTCCACCCTGACATTTCCCCACTTTTAACCAAAATCTTGGGATTTTCCCACTTTTTTTTTTTTTTTTTTCCCTCCAGTTTTTCCCCTCCAAACTCAGCAGCTTCTCATGCCCTGCTGGAAACTCCCTCAACTACACCCCGGGTGAGTTTTCCCTCTGGAATTTGGCACTTGGGGCTGTTTCCCCTGGGGATTTTTGGAGTTTTTTGGGAATTCCTGGTGGTTTTTTTTTTCCTCTCAGAGATTCCAGGAGCTAACGGGCAATGGAGAAGCTCCAAGCCCCGAGGGAGTCGAGGCTCCTTCCTGGAAACCCGTAAAAATTCCAGGTGGGTTCAGCAGCTCCCAGATTCCAGCCTTCCATTTGATGGTTTTTTTTTAATTTTGGGATTTTTTTGGGGGGGTTTAATTTGATTTTTTAAGTTTTTTTTGGGGGGGGGATTTTTGGTTATTGGGGGGAGGGATTTTTGGGGCACGGCGTGGAATTGTTGGTGGGTTTTAAAATAAACTTTAAATTTTATTTGGGGTTTTCAGGGGGTTGGAATTGGGTGATATTTTTGTGGATTTGGGGTTTTTATGGGTTGGGGATTTTTTTTGGGGGAGGGTGGATTTTGAGGATTCTTTGGGGGGGTTTATTTGGAATCTTTCTGCGTTTCATTTCTCCGCTCCTGCTTTTATTTTGATTTGTGGGATTTACAACAAAGCTGAGATGTTTTTTTCCTTCCTTCCAGTGGGAATTCTGCCACTTTTGGGGGGAAATCCACCCTCCATGGAGCCTCTTTCCCCCTGAAACCAGCCCCGAGCCCCTCGTGGAGCCGCCGCAGCCCCAAAAAAACCCCACGGCGCTTCCTGAGCGCAGCTGAGGAGGTGACAGGGCTGGGATGGGAAAATCTGGGAAAATCTGGGAAAATCCAGGTTCATCTGGAGAAATACAGGGAGATCTGAGGGGAATTTGGGAAAATTTAGGGAAATCCCAGCAGCCTTGTGGGACTGGAGGGCTCAGACAGAGCTGAGAGCGCTGCTGGGGTTAAACAATGAAATTCCTGCACTTTTCCAGCCCTAAATCCCAAATTTCAGGGTTTTTTCTCAGCATTGCCTTGATGGGATCTCAGCAGAGCTCTGGATTTGGGGGAAATCCTTTGTGATCAGGGGTTTAACAGGAGTTTTTCCTGTGGTTTTTCCTGACAGACTGTGCGGGAGGAGGAGCGGGAGATTTACCGGCAGCTGCTGCAGATGGTGACAGGGAAGAGATTCTCCAGCTGCAAACCCTCCCCACTGCTCCCCTTCCAGCTGTGAGTCAGTCCCCAAAAACCTGCCCTGAGTCTCCAAATCCCTGCTTGAATCCCAATAATCCCTCCCCAGATCCCTGAAAATGACCCAAGACCTGCCCAGATCCCAAAAATCCCTCCTGAGATCCCTGAAAATGACCCAAGACCTGCCCAGATCCCAAAAATCCCTCCCAAATCTCTGAAAATCAACAAATCCCCTCCCCAGATCCCAAAAATCCCCCCTAAGATCCCTGAAAATAACCAAAGACCCTCCCCAGATCCCAAAAATCCCTCCTGAGATCCCTGAAAATCACCAAAGATCCTGCCCAGATCCCAAAAATCCCTCCCAAATCTCTGAAAATCACCAAATCCCCTCCCCAGATCCCAAAAATCCCTCCCAAATCTCTGAAAATCACCAAAGACCCTGCCCAGATCCCAAAAATCCCTCCCAAATCTCTGAAAATCACCAAATCCCCTCCCCAGATCCCAAAAATCCCTCCTGAGATCCCTGAAAATCACCAAAGATCCTGCCCAGATCCCAAAAATCCCTCCCAAATCTCTGAAAATCACCAAATCCCCTCCCCAGATCCCAAAAATCCCTCCTGAGATCCCTGAAAATCACCAAAGACCCTGCCCAGATCCCAAAAATCCCTCCCAAATCTCTGAAAATCACCAAAGACCCTGCACAGATCCCTGAAAATGACCCAAGACATGCCCAGATCCCAAAAATCCCTCCTGAGATCCCTGAAAGTGACCAAAGACCCTGCCCAGATCCCAAAAATCTCTCTTGAGATCCCTGAAAGTGACCAAAGACCCTGCCCAGATCCCAAAAATCCCTCTGAAAATCACTGAAGGCCCAGCCCAAATCCCAAAACTCTCCAGAAAACTCTTCCCTAATCCCCAGAAATCCCAAATCCCCTCCCCAGATCCCAAAAATCCCCTCCCCAGATCCCAAAATCCCTCCCCAGATCCCAAAAATCCCCTCCCCAAATCCCAAGAATCCCTCCCCAGATCCCAAAAATCCCCTCCCCAGATCCCAAAAATCCCCTCCCCAGATCCCAAAAATCCCCTCCCCAGACCCCAAAAATCCCCTTCCCAGATCCCAAAAATCCCCTCCCCAAATCCCAAAAATCCCTCTGAAAATCACCGAAGGCCCAGCCCAAATCCCAAAACTCTTCCCTAATCCCCAGAAATCCCAAATCCCCTCCCCAGATCCCCAAAAATCCCCTCCCCAGATCCCCAAAAATCCCCTCCCCAAATCCCAGCTCCCCAGTTTTTCCCCAATCTTTTCCCTGACCCCGTTTGTTTTCGCAGCTCCCGCTGTCCCCGTTCCGGCCCCTCCCTGCCTCAGGAATCTCCCAGGGATGATCCTGAGGTGCTGGAAATTCCCAAAATCCCAGGTCCTGTTCCACATCCCCCAGAGCCACCCCAGAGTTCCCAGAGCTCCCCCTTGGGCTCCTCTCTGGGGTTTCCTGGGGGGTTCCAGCCCCGAAATTCCACGACCCCACAGCAGCGGGAGGAGGAGCCGGCGGCCGGGGCGCAGAGTGAAGGTAAAGAAATCAGGAAAAGAATCCCCCAAAAATACCAAAACACCAAGTAAATAAAAAAAAACCAACCAAAAAAAAATTTAACGATCTCAATAGACTCCTCAAAAAATCCCGATGAAAATATCCCCAAAAAATCCTGATGAAAATACCCCCCAAAAAATCCCGATTAAAATACCCCAAAAAAATCCCAATGAAAATACCCCCAAAAAATCCCGATGAAAATACCCCAAAAAAAATCCCAATGAAAATACCCCAAAAAATCCTGATAAAAATACCCCCCAAAAAATCCCAATGAAAATACCCCAAAAAAAATCCGATTAAAATACCCCCAAAAAAATCCCAATGAAAATACCCCAAAAAAATCCCAATGAAAATACCCCCAAAAATCCCAATGAAAATACCCCAAAAAAATCCCGATGAAAATACCCCAAAAAATCCCGATTAAAATACCCCAAAAAAAATCCCAATGAAAATACCCCCAAAAAATCCCAATGAAAATACCCCAAAAAAATCCCAATGAAAATACCCCAAAAAAACCTGATGAAAATACCCCCCAAAAAATCCCAATGAAAATACCCCCAAAAAATCCTGATGAAAATACCCAAAAAAATCCCAATGAAAATACCTCAAAAAATCCCAGATAAATCCCAGAAGTCCCAAACAAAATGAAAAGCAAATCCCAAATAACCCCAAATCTTGAGAAAAGGATTTACATTCCATCACCAATGTGGGGTTTCTGTTTGGGAATGGGAAGGGAAGGATTTGGGCTGGGAATTAAGGGGGACAAAATTACAGGAATTTTTTCAATTTTTAGGGTCGGATTCTGTCATTTTGCTCAAAGTCAAGGATTCCAGGACTCCAGCTCCAAGGTGAGGGGTGGGAAATGGGGAGATTTGGGGGATTTTTAGGGACACAGGGAGGTGACAGAGAAGAGGAACAGGGTGAGAATTTGGGAAATGAGAGAATTCTGGAGAAATTCCAGGATTTTTGATCACTTCCAACCCTCCTTTCTCCCTCTTTCCAGCCTTCCCTTTTTCCAGGCTGAGCTATGGATCAAAGAGCTGTGAGTTAATATTCCCTGCTGCCTTTTCCTGGGATTTTTGGGATGGAAAAACCAGAATCCTGATTTTTTAAAATCATTAAAATTTTGTTTTTTTTCAGGACCAGTGTCTACGATTCCCGAGCCAGAGAGAGGTGGAGACAAATTGAGGAACAGAAAGCTCTGGCCCTGCAGCTCCAGAGCCAGGTGAGAATTGCATGGAAAAATGCCCTGGACTGGAAAAATTGGGGGGAAAAAAGTGCAAGAATGAGAAAAAAAAGTAGGAAAAATCAACTTTTTAAAAGCCTTTGTGCTTCCCAGTCCTGGGATAAACAGCAAGGAAAAGAGGAAATGTTGTCCCAGATTGGAAATCGTGCCAAATTGGAAATTTTGGCACTGGGAAGGTGGTTATAGCTTGGAAAAGGGGTTAAAATCCGTGGAAATGGGGAAAAAATGAAGATGTGGCTGTTAGGGACCAGGGTTGTGTGGCTGTGCAAGGGTTAATTCCAGGAACCTGGAGATTTTTCTGATTTTATTGGTCCTAAATCCTCCTTTTCCCTGATTCCAAATGCCTCTGTGAGGAGAATCCCTGATCCAGGGTCTCTCATTCCCAATCCCTGATCCCAGCTCTGATTCCCCTGTCCCTGATCCCAGCTCTGATTCCCCTGTCCCTGATCCCAGCTCTGATTCCCCTGTCCCTGATCCCAGCTCTGATTCCCCTTTCCCTGATCCCAGCTCTGATTCCCCTGTCCCTGATCCCAGCTCTGATTCCCCTGTCCCTGATCCCAGCTCTGATTCCTCTTTCCCTGATCCCAGCTCTGATTCCCCTGTCCCTGATCCCAGCTCTGATTCCCCTGTCCCTGATCCCAGCTCTGATTCCTCTTTCCCTGATCCCAGCTCTGATTCCCCTTTCCCTGATGCCAGCTCTGATTCCCAATCCCTGATCCCAGCTCTGATTCCCCTTTCCCTGATCCCAGCTCTGATTCCCAATCCCTGATCCCAGCTCTGATTCCCCTGTCCCTGATCCCAGCTCTGATTCCCCTTTCCCTGATGCCAGCTGTCTCATTCCCAAATCCCCAATGCTGGTTCTCTCATTCCCAAATCCCCAATCCCAGCTCTCATTCCCACTCCCAGCTCATTCCCCATTCCCATTCCCAGCTCTCATTCCCCATTCCCATCTCTCTCATTCCCCATCCCTGTCCCTGCTCTGATCCCTTCCCCTATCCTGTCTCTCTCATTCCCACTCCCAGCTCTCATTCCCCTATCCCAGTTCTCTCATTCCCCATTCCCATCTCTCATTCCCCTGCCCCATCTCTCTCATTCCTGCCCCTTTCTGACCCCTTCCCCTGCCCCATCTCTCTCATTCCCCAATCCCAGCTTTCATTCCCATTCCCATCTCTCATTCCCCTGCCCCATCTCTTTCATTCTCTGCCCCTTTCTGACCCCTTCCCCTGCCCCATCTCTCTCATTCCCCATTCCCATCCCTGCTCTGACCCCTTCCCTTGCCCCATCTCCCCCCATCCCCATTCTCTCTCATTCCCCTTCCCCTGCCCCATCTCTCTCATTCCCCATTCCCCATTCCCATTCTCATTCCCCTGCCCCATCTATCTCATTCCCTATCGCAGTTCTCTCATTCCCCATCCCCTTTCTGACCCCTTCCCCTGCCCCATCTCTCTCATTCCCCCTGCCCCATCTCTCTCATTCCCCATTCCCATCCCTGCTCTGACCCCTTCCCCATTCCCCCCCATCCCCACCCCTCTCATTCCCCTTTCCCCATCTCCCCCAACCCCTCTCATTCCCCTTTCCCTGCCCCATCTCCCCCATCCCCTCTCATTCCCCCTTCCCCCACTCCCCCATCCCCTCTCATTCCCCTTCCCCATCTCCCCCATCCCCTCTCATTCCCCTTCCCCATCTCCCCCATCCCCTCTCATTCCCCTTCCCCATCTCCCCCATCCCCTCTCATTCCCCTTCCCCATCTCCCCCATCCCCTCTCATTCCCCTTCCCCATCTCCCCCATCCCCTCTCATTCCCCTTCCCCATCTCCCCCATCCCCTCTCATTCCCCTTCCCCTTCCCCATCTCCCCCACCCCCTCTCATTCCCCTTCCCCTTCCCCATCTCCCCCATCCCCTCTCATTCCCCTTCCCCTTCCCCATCTCCCCCATCCCCTCTCATTCCCCTTTCCCTGCCCCATCTCCCCCATCCCCTCTCATTCCCCTTCCCCATCTCCCCCATCCCCTCTCATTCCCCTTCCCCATCTCCCCCATCCCCTCTCATTCCCCTTCCCCATCCCCATCTCCCCCATCCCCTCTCATTCCCCCTCCCCCTCCCCGCCCCTCTCTGACGCCCGCCTGTCCCCGCAGCGCCTGCAGGAGCGGCCGCCGTGCGGGCGGGAGCCTCCGGCTCTGCAGCTGCGGGTGCCCCTGGAACGGGAGATCCCGGTGGCCGCGGTGCCGCGGGGCCCGGAGCGCCCGGCCCCGGCCCCGCCCCCGCCCGAGGAGGAATTCCCGGAGATCACCGAGGTGGGGCTGGGCCTGCAGCAGCTGCAGTGCCTCTGCATTTTGGGGATTTTTTTTGGGAGCTCCACACCCCCTTTCCTGCTAAACCGCATGTTCAGTGGGTAAAGAATCAATTTGGGGTTCAACCCCCTGTTGGGGGAGGGGGGTGGAAAAGCAGAACTGTGCATCCCCTTTGGCAGGAAATGGAGAAGGAAATCAAGAGTCTGTTCAGAGGGGGGAACCAGGACGAGGTGCTGAGTGAGGCTTTTCGACTGACCATCACCAGGAAGGACATCCAGACCCTCAACAACCTCAACTGGCTCAATGATGAGGTGGGACCCCCAAAACCCCCTTTGGGGGGGAAACACAGGGCTGGGAGGGGCTTTGGGGCTTGGCATTCCCAGCCTGGAGTGGTAAATCTGTGAGGAAAACTCTGTAAAATAAAAATAATTCATTAATTAACAAGTTACATTAGTTAAAACCACTAACTAAATAATTTAATTGCTGGGGGGATTAATGATAGTGATGTGAACAGGGGAAATAATGAGGAAATCTTAAATACAGACTTACACAAATAAAGGCAAATTCCTAAAAATCCTTGGATTTTTTCAGGAATATTTTAATACTATGGAGCCATTACAACCCTCCCTGGGGTTTTTTGAAGGTTTTAATGCAAATCCTCCTTTTTTGGGGATTTATTCCCCAAATTTACACAGGGCCACAAATCTGAACCCCATAATAAAATAGTTAGAAACCTATTTCAAAAAAAAATCAAAAACCCTATCTGTTTTCCTTTTATTTTCCCCAGATCATCAATTTCTACATGAATTTACTGATGGAGAGGAGCAAGGAGAAGGATTTGCCTGCAGTCCATGCCTTCAACACCTTTTTCTTCACCAAATTAAAGACTGCAGGCTACCAGGCTGTGAAGAGATGGACAAAAAAAGTGGATATTTTCTCTGTGGATCTGCTCCTGGTGCCCATCCACCTGGGAGTGCACTGGTGCCTGGCTGTGAGTGCCTGAACTATCCTGAAAATCATCAACTTGGACTTCAGAGCTCAAATTTGTTGCTTTTGGGTGATGCTGAGGGGCAGAAATCTCTGCTTGTGATTCAAATGAAAGCCTGAAGAGGGTACAAGGCTAAGAGCAGCTTTCTGTGGGGTTTTTTAAATCCTTAAATTCAGCCTGGAGGTCATTTTAGGGAATTTATTCCCTTGGGAAGATCTGATTTCTCTGTTCCCACCAACTCCTGGTGCCACAGGATCTTGTTCAAGAGATTTAGGCCACAGATATTTCACTTTATTTCACTTTTCCTTCTCCTTTGTCCATCCCCTCCCCTGGTTCCTGGGATCCTGCAGGGATTTTCTGCTCCTTTAGCAAAAACCTCCTCAATTTATTAATTCCTTGCTTGAACTGTTAATTAATTCCATGGAAAAAAGGCAATTTCCACCACAAATGATGTGGGAATGGGGAGGGAAAGCACCAAAAACTGCCCAGATTGAGGTGGAGCAAAATAGTTGTAAACCTATGGGAGGAATAATAACAATATTAATAATTAATAAATGACAATTAATAACATTAGAGGCTGATTTAGACATTAAGAACACAACAGGAAATGAGGATTTTTTTTGGGGGGGAAAGTCCTCTGGTGTGAAATAACTTGAATTTTTTCCTTTTTGGCCTGCAGGGAGAATTCCTGGAGGGTTTTTTTTTGCCCACTCTAAGGAATTTTTCTCTGTGCAGGTCGTGGATTTCAGGAAAAAAACCATCACATACTATGATTCCATGGGGGGGATCAACAGTGAAGCCTGCAGGATCCTGCTGTGAGTGAAATCCCTGCCCTTGCCCAGTTTGGGGTCATTTTTTTGTTGCCTTTTTCCCTTCCCTAAAAAATTCCTGCTCTTCCCTTGAATTCCCTCCCACAAATCCCAAAAAAAAGGGAATTTTCTCTCTTTTTTTCCCCCATGAGATTTGGCCTCTCCTGATGAAATTTTAGATTTTTTTTTTTTTTTTTTTGGTGGTGGTGGAGGGGTTAATTTGTAAATCCCAACCCCAAGCCCCTTTGGTAATGGCCAAACAGAGAAAAACCCCAGAATTCCCATTTTTCCAACTTTTCCCACTCATTTTCCCACAGGCAGTACCTGAAACAGGAGAGTTTGGATAAGAAAAGGAAAGAATTTGACACCAATGGATGGACCCTGCTGAGCAAGAAAAGCCAGGTTTGGGCAGCCCAGAATTCCCAAAAAAAATCAGGATTTCCTTGGATTCTCAGCCCTTTTTGGGCCCCTTTTCTCTCAGGGATTCCTGGGAAAAAAAAAAGGAAGGAGCAAATCCCAAATTTTAGGAGAGGAAATTTTTCACAGGGGATGGAGCGGGGAAGGATTTGGGTGGGATTTGGGCAAGGTGGGAGTGCACCCTGAAATCCAGAAATGCTGGAACTGTGGGAGATGTGCAGGAAATGCTGGAACTGTGGGAGATGTGCATCCCAAAGGAATTGGGGGGCTCTGGAGCAGGTTTGGGGGTTCTGAGGAGTTCTGGCCCCTGTGTGCAGGAGATCCCCCAGCAGATGAACGGCAGCGACTGCGGCATGTTCGCCTGTCGCTACGCCGAGTGCATCTCCAAGGACAAGCCCATCAACTTCACACAGGTACCCCCTTCCCAAACTGCCCCCTTCCCAAGCTGCCCACTTCCCAAACTGCCCACTTCCCAAACTGCCCAGTTCCACATTCCCCAATTCCCAAACTGCCCACTTCCCAAACTCCCCAGTTCCACATTCCCCAGTTCCCAAACTGCCCACTTCCCAAACTGCCCAATTCCCAAACTGCCCAGTTCCACATTCCCCAATTCCCAAGCTGCCCAGTTCCACATTTCCCACTTCCCAAACTGCCCACTTCCCAAACTGCCCAGTTCCACATTTCCCACTTCCCAAACTGCCCAGTTCCACATTCCCCAGTTCCCAAACTGCCCAGTTCCACATTCCCCAGTTCCCAAACTGCCCAATTCCCCAGTTCCCAAACTCCCCAATTCCCAAACTCCCCAGTTCCACATTCCCCAGTTCCCAAACTGCCCAGTTCCACATTCCCCAGTTCCCAAACTGCCCAATTCCCAAACTCCCCAGTTCCCAAACTCCCCAATTTCCCAGTTCTCCAGTTCCCAAATTCACCAGTTTCTAAACTACCCAATTCCCCAGTTCCCAAACTCCCCAATTCCCCATTCCCCAATTCCCCAGTTCCCAAACTCCCCAGTTCCCAAACTTCCCAATTCCCCATTCCCCAGTTCCCCAGTTCCACATTCCCCAGTTCCACATTCCCCAGTTCCACATTCCCCAGTTCCCAAACTCCCCAATTCCCCATTCCCCAGTTCCCAAACTCCCCAATTCCACATTCCCCAGTTCCCAAACTCCCCAGTTCCCAAACTTCCCAATTCCTCAATTCCCCATTCCCCAGTTCCACATTCCCCAGTTCCACATTCCCCAGTTCCCAAACTCCCCAATTCCCCAGTTCCCAAACTCCCCAATTCCCCAGTTCCCAAACTCCCCAATTCCACATTCCCCAGTTCCCCAGTTCCCAAACTCCCCAGTTCCCAAACTCCCCAGTTCCACATTCCCCAGTTCCCCAGTTCCCAAACTCCCTAATTCCATATTCCCCAGTTCCCCAGTTCCCAAACTCCCCAATTCCCCATTTCCCAGTTCCCAAACTCCCCAATTCCCCAGTTCCCCAGTTCCCAAACTCCCCAATTCCTCAATTCCCAATTCCCCAGTTCCCAAACTCCCCAATTCCCCATTCCCCAGTTCCCAAACTCCCCAATTCCCCATTCCCCAGTTCCCAAACTCCCCAATTCCCCATTCCCCAGTTCTCCAGCCTGCAAACCCCTGGGGCCAAGGACAAGCCCATCAGCAAAATCTGGGATAAATTTCACCATTTTTTACCTGAATCCCAAAAAATTCCCCTTTTCCCCCCATTCCCACAACCTCAAAACCCCAAATTTCCCCCATTTCCCCAAATTTCCGTGGGAAAAAAAAGTACAAATTCACCCCTGGACGAGCAAACCCTGACCAAAATTCCCATTTTTTTCCCCATTTCCCTTCCAAAATCCCAAAGCAACACATGCCCTACTTCAGGAAGAGGATGGCCTGGAAATCCTGCACAGGAAGCTCCTCTGATGCTGGAAAAAATCCCAAAATTCCAGAATTTGGATCAGAAGAATCCCAGGACTCTCCTCGGGACGCAGCCAAGGAACTCCGGGTCCTGCTCTTCCCAAAAAAAAAACCCCCCTCGAGTTTGGGGGGAATAGAAAAGTTTGGAAGCACAGTTGGGGTTTTGTGGAGGTTTTTTCCCTCTTTTTTGTGGATTTTCCTGCTCCTCCATCTGCTTGGGATGGGGAAATTTGGGAATTTTGGGCTTTTTGGAGCCAGATTTTCGAGAAGAGGGAGGTGCCTCTGTGGATTTGGGTTGGGAAAAGCAAGGGAAGGGTTTTGGGTCTGGAGGGAATTTTTGGAGACCATTCCAATTTTTTCCACCTCATTCCCAAAGTTTGAGGATTTTATCCATGGGAAAACCTGGATAAATTTGGGAATACCTGCTTAAATCCCATTTTTTTTTCCTTGATTTTTCTTCCCAAATTGCAGGTTTTTGGCTTTTTTTTTTTTTTTTTTTTTTTTTGAGGAATAAGTTCCAGAATTCCTCTGGATTTATATCCAAACTTTGCTTTTCTGAGGGATAAACCCCAAAACCTGAGCAAAATCTGGGAATTTTGGAGAATTTTTGGGAATTCTCCCCTTATTTTCAAGCTGCTAAATCCCAGCAGCTCCTGTTGCTTTTTCCAGCTGCTTTTCCCACTTTTTCCAGGAAACAAACCCCAGGGACTGCAGAACATGGGAAAAACCCCAGAATCCTGGAATTCCCTCAGTTTTTCCCAAAAAAATCCCCAGGATTTATCTGGGGAGCTTTTCACACCCCTTTCCCCAGATTAATTTATTCCCAAATTTTTTTGGAGCTTCCCAAGCCTCTGGATTTGCTCTTCCTGGTGGAAAAGATTTTTAAGGAGAAGAAAAGTGGGAAAAAAATCCCAAATTTTTGTATTTTCCCTCTCCTGCAGGAGCTGGGAATTTTTTCTATTTTTCCCGACCTGGGAGCTGAAGTTTTGTACCGAATTCCTGAATTTTTGGATCCCTTTTTCCTGGTTTTTCCCAGCCCTTTGTGTCCCTTTGGATCCCAAATTCTCTTCCCTGTTTTATACCAGATTCGTTTCCTACTTTTTTTATCTTTTATTGGAAATAAAGATCTGAAAAAAAAAAAAAAAATCCTGGAATTGTGGAATTTGATTTTTTGTGTTCCTCGGGTGGGAATTCTGGGGAAAATCCCGGGAAAATGCCCCAAAATCCCGGGAAAATGCCCCAAAATCTTGGGAAACGCCCCAAAATCCCAGGAAATGCCCCAAAATCCCCGAAAATGCCCCAAAATCCCGGGAAACGCCCCAAAATCCCGGGAAACGCCCCAAAATCCCGGGAAACGCTCCAAAATCCTGGGAAACGCCCCAAAATCCTGGGAAAAACCCCAAAATCCCGGGAAACGCCCCAAAATCCCGGGAAACGCCCCAAAATCCTGGGAAATGCCCCAAAATCCTGGGAAACGCCCCAAAACCCCGGGAAACGCCCCAAAAACCCGGGAAACGCCCCAAAATCCCAGGAAACGCCCCAAAATCCCGGGAAACGCCCCAAAATCCCGGGAAACGCCCCAAAATCCCGGGAAACGCCCCAAAATCCCCGAAAATGCCCCAAAATTTCGGGAAACGCCCCAAAATCCCCAAAAATGCCCCAAAATCCCGGGAAACGCCCCAAAATCCCCGAAAATGCCCCAAAATTTCGGGAAACGCCCCAAAATCCCCAAAAATGCCCCAAAATCCCGGGAAACGCCCCAAAATCCCAGGAAACGCCCCAAAATCCCGGGAAACGCCTCCAAATCCCAGAAAATGCCCCAAAATCCCGGGAAACGCCCCAAAATCCTGGGAAACGCCCCAAAATCCTGGGAAATGCCCCAAAATCCTGGGAAACGCCCCAAAACCCCGGGAAACGCCCCAAACCACAAAAATGTCCCCTAAACAGCAATGCCTGCCCCAAAATCAGACACAAATCCCCCAAATCCAGGAAAATTACCCCAAAATCTGACAGAGATTCCCCAAAATTCACGGTTGGGACCCCAAATTTGGAGCTGCTCCTCCAAGCCCCAATTTTGGGTCGTTTGGGGTCATTTTTTACCCCAAATCTGGCCAGGTCAGATCTACCCATGCAAACCCAAATTTGGGGTAATTTTGGGGTCATTTTGGGTAATTTTGGATCGTTTTTAATCCCAAACCCAGTCAGGTCTGAGCTGTTCCTTCCAAAACCCCAATTTGGGTCGTTTTGGGTTTATTTTGGGGGAATTTAGGTCACTTTGGGTCATTTTTAACCCTCCAAACCCCAATTTTGGGTAATTTTGGGGTAATTTGGAGTAATTTTTCCCTCTGGATCAGGGCTGCTCCCCCAAAACTCCAATTTTGGGGTGATTTGGGGTGATTTGGGGTCTTTTTTTTAACCCCAAGCAGTGGCAGGGTCCTCACACTCCAGGAGCCTCCTGATCCTAATTCCTCCTAACAATCCCCCCCTCCACCGACCCCATTAATCCCCCACAGCCCCAACCCTCATTAATTAATTAATTAACCCACAGGACCCGCTGGGCTTTTTTTCCAGTTTTTAGAAAACAAAAATCCCCAAAAAACAAAAAAATCCCTGAACCTGATCTCCCTTCAAACCTTGGGACCCTCAGCCCAGCCCCCATCAAAAAATCCCTTTTAGGGTCGGGGTTTTTTTGGGATTTTGGGTGTTTTTGGTGGTTAAAGTTTTTTTTTGTTTTTTTTTTTCCTGGATTTATTTATTTTTTGGGATTTTTTCCTGTTCTGGGACACAGGGGCAGCTTGGTCCCCGTGGCTTTTGGGGCCCTGGCTCGGTGCCACCCCAAACAGGTTTTTTTTTGGGATGGGGGGATGGGAGAATTCGCCATCAAAGGATCCTAAATCCCTAAATTAAATCCCAGTTTTTTTGCCTCTTCCTCGATTCAGACAGGGAAAAAAAAAAATTAAACTTTAAGGGTTTGGAGCTGGATGAGAATCCTGAATTTCAGGTATTCAAGGGCAAAAATCCCGAATTTAGGGTGGGGGGATCCTAAAAAATTAAAGGTGAAACGACTCCCCCTACACGGAGCAACCCCGAGGGGAAAAATCCGGGAATTCCAGGGGGAAAATCGGATTTGGGAATGGGAAAAATCCTTAAAATGACACCAAAAAAATCCCAAATAATCCCCCCAAACTCCTTCATTCCATTCCCAACGTTTCACTCCAAAAATCCCTGGATTTTGCCCCAAATCCCAAAGTTTTCCCCCAAATTCGAAGAATTTCACCCCAAATTCTCAGGATTTTGCCCCAGATTCCCAGCCTTTCACTCCAAAATACCCCAAAAATACAAACCACACAAAAAAATACCCCCAAAAATATTTTTAAAATATAAAAAAAAATAGGCAAAAATATTTTAAAAAGCACAAAAAAAATTTTAAAAGTTTCAAACCCCAAAATATAAAAATACACAAAAAACCCCCCACATAAATATCAAAATATACACAAAAATATAAGAAAAAAACACCAGAAAATATTTGAAAAATGCACAAAAAATATGATTTTTTTTAAAAATAAAAAAAAAATTAATACCCCTCGGGAAACATAAAAACAATACTCAAAAATATCCTATGAACATACACAAAATAACAAAAATTATCATTTTTGACCCAAAAAATAATAATAAAAAAAGCAATAAAAACATTTAAAATAAAAAAATATATTACAAAAAATTATAAATAAATATCAAAAATAAAAAATAAACGAAAATAAACCAAAATAAATCAAAATAACCCCCCAAAAATCCCCAGCGGGCCCCGCCCCCCCTCCCGCTCCCTGAAAGGATCCCTTTGTACCTTTCCCAAAAAATCGCCTTTTCATCCCCAAAAAAGGGGGGAGGAGGGAAAGGAGGAGGAGGAGGAAGAGGCCGCGCACGGGGGGGAGGCTTTGACCTCATCCCACAAAAATTCCCGGGTTTTTTTCCCCCCATTTCGGGCCCCTTCCCACCTTTCCAGGGGAAAGAAAGGGACAAAGGGACTCTGTGCGACAGAACCCCCCCAAAAAAAAGGGGAGAGAAATTTGGGAATTCGGGGAATTTGGGGATTCCACCCGCCGGGAAAAGGAGGGGAAGGGAAGAAATGCAAAAAAAAAAGATTAAAAGAAGGGTTTGTGTCCCGCCAATTCCATTTTGGGGGGTAAATTCTCCCTAAAATCGGATTTTTTGTGGGGCTTGAGGTCCTTAAAATCGCTTTTATCACATGGATTCAAGAATTGTAGATTTGGGGGGGAGTTTGCCTTCGTAAAATTGGGGATTTTGAGGGTTTTGTCTCCCCAAAAGTGGAGATTTTCCGGGGTTTTGCATCCCCTAAAAAAATTAAATTCGAGGCTCCAAAAAGATATCATTTTTATATTATTAAATATTAATGTTTAATTAGAAATTTTAGGGTGTAATTTAAAATATGGAGTGAAACGGCTGCGAAATTAGGAGGAAAAAATTAAAATTGGGGATTTTGGGGAAACAATGATGCTTTTTGTGCTCCCCAATCCCAAAATGATCCCGGGAAATATTTGGGGCAGGATCTGAGGTTATTACAAGGAAAAAAAGTTGAATTTGGGGAGTTTTTGTGTTAAAGAAGCGTTTTTTGAAGGGTATAATAAATTCCTGGCTCCCCCCCAGTGAGGAATTCCCTCTCTTGGGATTTCATGGGATTGGAGGATTCGGGAAAGTGGGAAAATTTGGGAGGGAAGAGACAAAATGAGGGGGAATGGGGGGAAATTTGGGTAAAAGAGGGGCTGAAATGGGACAGAAATTGAGGAGTAAAATGGAGTAAAAATGGTATGAAAATGGGTCAAAATTAGGAGGAATATGGGGGAAAATGGAGAAAAATTGAGTAAAAATGGGGCATAAGTCAGAGAAAAGTGGGGCAGATATGGGCCAGAAATTTGGGTAAAAGTGGTGGGAAACGGGTTTAAAATTGGGCAAGTTTATTATAAAAATGGGGGGAAATGGGGCTGAAATGGAGGAAAAATGACACAAAATTTGGGGAGAGGTGGAGGAAAAATGGAGCCAAAGTGAGGCAAAAATTGGGCAAAATTGGAGTAAGAACGGGTAAAAACTGAATTCCCGCTCCGCTCCCAGCGCAGTGTTGATCCTAAATTGGGCGATTTGGGAATATTGGGAAAATTTAGTCCCAACTCCACGGGGCAGGGCCGGGTGGCGCCCCCGGCGTGGGGACAACGAGAATCGCGTGGGGACAACGGGGCGGTGCCACCCCCGGGCGGGTCCAGCCCAAACCCCGCCCCGGCCCGGCCCCCATCCCGCTGTCCCCTCCTGTCCCCTCCTGTCCCCTCCTGTCCCCTCTCTGTCCCTTCAGTGGGACATGACAGCACCCGCTGTCCCCTCCTGTCCCCTCTCTGTCCCCTGCTGTCCCCTGCTGTCCCCTCGCTGTCCCCTCTCTGTCTCCTCTCTGTCCCCTCCCTGTCCCTCTCTGTCTCTTCTCTGTTCCCCTCCCTGTCCCCTCTCTTCCCCTGCTGTCCCCTCCCTGTCCCCTCTCTGTCCCCTCTCTGTCCCCTGCTGTCCCCTCCTGTCCCCTCGCTGTCCCCTCTCTGTCTCTTCTCTGTCCCCATCCCTGTCCCCTCTCTGTCCCCTGTTGTCCCCTCCCTGTCCCCTCCCTGTCCCCTCTCTGTCCCCTGCTGTCCCCTCTCTGTCTCCTCTCTGTCCCCTCCCTGTCCCCTCTCTGTCTCTTCTCTGTCCCCTCCCTGTCCCCTCCCTGTCCCCTCTCTGTCCCCTGCTGTCCCCTCCCTGTCCCCTCCCTGTCCCGTCTGTGTCCCCTCTCTGTCCCCTCTCTGTCCCGTGCTGTCCCCTCCCTGTCTCCTCTCTGTCCCCTCTCTGTCCCCATCTCTGTCCCCTGCTGTCCCCATCCCTGTTCACCCCTCCCTGTCCCCCATCCCTGTCCCCCTCTCTGTCCCCTCCTGTCGCTCGGCTCTGGAGAGTGTAACAGGGACCGTGGCCAAGGGGACAAAGCCGAGGGGAGCGCGGCTGCACCTCTGTCACCAGCCGCCACTTTCACCAGCGCCCACCAGCGCCACCAGCGGCCACCCGTTGCCTGTCACCGGTGCCACCCTGCATGTCCCCACTCCCGGGGAGAACGGGAGCGATGTCCCCACTCCACAGCGGTGGGCCGCACGCACCTGCTGTTCCCCACCCCGCCTTTGAGGCAGTTTTGGGGGATTTGGGGGATTTGAGCCGTCCCTGGCCCTGTCCCGGCTCTGTCACCCTGGGGACAGCGGCGGAGCCCCCCAGAAATTGGGGAGGGGTCGGGCGGCGCCTTGATTTGTTCCCAAATTTTCCGTTCCATCGGAAAGCGGCGGCGGGAGCCAAGGCCTGGCCCCGATCCCGGCCAGATCCGGCCACGCCGAGCGCTCCTCCACCTGCTGGGGGTGGCAGCCCCGAAATCCCCCAAATCGGCCCTCACCCCCCTCCCCCCAAACTCCTCCCAAACCCCTCAAAATCCCGCCCATAATATCCCCCCCAAATGTCCTCAAAAATTCCCTCGAATCCCCCCAAAATTCCCCTCAAAACCCCCATAAGTTCCCCTCAAAAGTCCTTCGAATCCTCTCGAGAACCCCCTCAAATCCCCCACCCAAATCCAGCCCTAACTCCCGAAAATTTGGGGGAGTTTTATGGGGAATTTGGGGGAATTTGGAGGGGGGGGGGTTGGAGGGAGGGGATGGTCCCGGACCCCTATCCAGGCTGGGCAATTCGGGGGAGGGCTGCGCTGGGTTTGGGGTCGGGGACGTTTCCCCGTGTCCCCCACCTTGATCCCACAATCGCTGCCGGGAATTCCGCCGGGAATGGGGACAACGAAAGGGGGGAGGGGTCGGGCTGGGCCCGAGGGGGCCCCAGAGGGGGGCGGGGATTTGGGGACACCGCTAGGGGGGCGGGGGAGGACGGAGTTGGGGGGGGTCCCATCCTGGGCGGGGTCGG